>NC_136185.1:821042-1077677 GCF_965212315.1 Lampetra planeri
GCGGTGTGCATTCACACACGAGTGTGCATGTGTTTCTACGCGTTTTAACTTTCATTTTCTTGCAGAACAATAAAGACCTGACATGTTAAAGATGACTAATCGTCCCTTATTGAAGAAGGGAAATAATAAAATAATAAAAATAAAACTATAATTTTTTTATTAAATAATTTTATTATGTTTCATTTTAATTAAATAATAAAAGATTACATTTTAAACATAATAAAATGACTTCATAAATTTATTTTATTATTTTATTATTTCCCTTCTACATGACTTTACCGAAAGAACCAAGAAGGTTAATTTACTTGCAGAACAATAAAGACCTGACATGTTAAAGATGACTAATCGTCCCTTATTGCTACAATGTTCATAGCGAACACGTGTGGAGGCGAGTTTCAGGTGAAGCATCTCCAGCACACAAGTTTACCCTCACCTGGCAGCATCGTGGCTGTCCGCTGATCACACTCATGACGTCACACTCATGACGTCACACGCACGAGCTGTAGGGGCGGGGCTCTGTCCGCTCAGTGGCGCTGTTTTCATTAATTTAGCACCACGAGCGGGGAGTCTCATCCCTGTAGTTCCCTGTTGTGGTGCCGCATTCATCACCACGTTGCCCTCAATTCTTTGTACGAAACACACACCCACACACGAGTGGACATAGCAGTGTATATACATAGACGAATGTGCATACACACCGCTTTGTACAAACAAACAGCTACACTACTGTTCTCCAAGTGTACTTACACAGCAGTGTAAATACACACACGCTTACAAGCGATACCATTTCGATTATCAATAAAAGTGTATGACAGCAATCGTAATAATTTTCGTGGATTAAATTAAACAAATCACCTTGATTGTTCTGACGCGCTCATATCAACACAAGTACTTCAATATTTTTATAAAACAAAGTCAGCACGGTATAAATTTGCACCTCAAAGTCCAAATCACAATTTTAATACTGCATTTCCCTGGTAACGCCTTTGAACTGGCATCAGTTTGCAGCAAATTGCAGGGTGAATATTAGCAAATTAACGCGAATTATGCGTTGAGATGAATATACGTATTCAGGATTAAGCTCAAAAGCCAGAATCCACAAGTAATGACTAATCCCCTATATGCATTTCCCATAAATATGCTAAATTCCTATTGATATGCAAACTCTTGGAACCTCCGAGTTCAACCAGTCTACACAACAGAGGCTCATTCCTAACAGCGTTATTCAGCCGCACCGAACCTCACAATAATAATATCCTCCCACCCTCAACCAGCATATATACAAGGACTGTTTTCTTGAAATTTCTCTTACTTGATACAGCGATCGTGCTGTGACGGTTCCACCTGAAGTCGGAAGCTTGTGTTGCCTCCGAAACGTCGTGAGAATTATTTTATTATGTTTTATTTTTTTATTTTATTATTTCCCTTCTACGTGACTTTACCGAAAGAACCAAGAAGATAGAGAAGCTCTGTTGCTAGATATGCAGATTGTAATTTCCAAAAATAACAATTGAATGTAAAGTTCATGAAATGCAACGTCGGTTGTTTAGTTACTGCAGCTACATATATACAGTAGGGTGGATAGAATAATAAATAGTGTAATATTACACTATGTATTATTATAATATTCTATTATTCTAGGGTATAGGGTGGTGTATAGTAATACAGTATATAATTTAATGTTGGGTTTGTCTATGGCAGCATATAGTACGGGGTAGACCTGTGTGCTGTAAGGGAAAAAAGTTTAGCTGGAAGCATATTATATTTTTTGCGACGTAGAATTGGTATGTATTACTTACTGTTAGTAGCTCAGCGTATTGGAGAGTATATTTAGTATACTGATGATACTATGAAGTTTATACTTTATTTTTTTACGTGGTTGTTTAGTTACTGCAGCTACATACTATTAACATTCCTTCCCTTTATTAATGCTACCCCTACCCCCTCCCTTTGATGCTGCTAGTCCTGCATAATGCACGGGCATAAGTACAACTAATCACATACCTGCATTTCCCATAAATATGCCCATAAATATGCTAAATCCCTCTTGATATGCAAATTATTTTGTCAAGGCGACCTTCCCCCCCTTCCAACCCAGCTTAAATATACGCTCCAAGCATTGTGCTGTTTCATTCAGACGCTGTCTCCCCGACAGACCTGGTCTTCACCTGATGACGGCTGCTTGCGTTGTGGCCGAAACGTCGTGAGAATTATTTTATTATATTTTATTTTATTATTTTTTATTGTTTCCATTCGACGTGACTTTACCGAAAGAACCAAGAAGATGAATCCCTGCAGTCACGAAAGCTTTAAATCGAAATTTAACTGATCGTTCGTTATATCCTTTCTTTCAAAAAAACTCGGACGAGTAGACATAAACACACGAGTGTGCATATACAGGGGTGTACATACAGATATCCAACGCAGTGTACATAAACACACGAGTGTACATACAAAGCATTGTACATACACTAGGATTGCGTTCCACTGCGAACACGCACGTTTGTTCCTACATACAAATGCACACAAACGCATGTACATGCACACACGAGTGCTCGTCTTGTTGTAGTGTTTCCTATGTAATGGTTTATGGTATACGCAGAAGTACATTGGAACAATACATTTACTCAACGAGTTTTGATTAGGATGGTGCGGTTAAATAGCTATTCCAATCCATTGAGATTGCACATTCAGCAAATTATAATGCGACCACAATGCGATCATAATAATTATAGTGCAATTCTAATCCCGCACCCCCAGATCCGTCCCTAGTTTCGAAAATAAATATCTGCATACATATGCATACATCTGAGTATAGTTGGATTATAATGTAGGAGGACATAGAAGGAACCTAACTCGACTTATATGCATCTTCGGTGGATATGAGTCGAGTTAGATTCCTTCTATGTCCTCCTACATTATAATCCCACTATACTCGGATGAGCAACCACCACTCCTCGACTCCCGTTGATTGGGAGGTGAGCCCACGGTAGCCTGGCGCTTACAGCTTTCCACACCTTACGCCACGCTCCCACGTCCCCTTGATTCGTTTGTTTTTCTCTGAAGAAGAGCCCCCTGTTGTTTGGCATTCCCCTGCCACGAGTAAAGTTCTGTAAAAAGAATCCGCTACTTCATCCGCGGTGACGGACGGTAACGCTGTGGTGGATGTGAGCAATGTCCTGGGAGGGAAGGCTCGTAGCCACCACAGAGGCCCACGTTGTCTCTGGGCGTGTGCGAGGCGCTGGTAATCTCTCCATATTCAATGAAATTACCATAAAAACACGTCCAAAATATTAAACACATGCACTCGAGTTTAACACGTCGGATTTCGGGACCAATATCATCCATAATAGAGGTTTTGGGATTAGATCGCGGAAGTAAATGAATGTGTCGTTAAAATTATACATTAGATTACTTGTTGATGTGGTGTGATGCGCAGTGGTTTATGGTGGTTCAATTTCTAATTTTTCTCTCGTGGTTAAGTGGTTTTGTTGAGCTAAAGTTGGAGAAATACTGTGATCACAACTTTGCTCAATATTTTAAACATGTTCTTGAACTTTTTTTAATCAATGTTTAATAAGTAAAATAATTTAAAATAATAGGTTTCAGAGTGTGCGTGGATTGCACGTTCGTTGTTCTTGTATTTGATGGCTTGGACTTCTGGACGAATGGCTTCAGTCGAAAAGGACGTCAATGGGGAAATCGACGTTTACGTGTTAGATGTTAAGAATATGTTTTAACTGTTGAATTCATATTGGGAAATATTTGCCTAGTCCCTTCCTGTTTGAGCAAGCGTTTTAATAAAGATTTCAATACGAGTATTAACGTGAATTTTCTTGCAGATTAATAAAGACCTGAATTGTTTTTAAGATGACTGACGTTACGTTATTTCAACCATATCCTTCCTTAAAAAAACACGGACGAGTAGAAATACACACACAAGTGTGCTTATAAACACGACTGTCTACAGCGGTGTGCATTCACACACGAGTGTGCATGTGTTTCTACGAGTTTTAACTTTAATTTACTTGCAGAACAATAAATACCTGACATGTTAAAGATGACTAATCGTCCCTTATTGAAAAAGGGAAATAAAAAATATAATAAAAATAAAAAAAAAAATATAAAAAATTTTTAATTGGTTTATTTTTATTAAATAATAAAATAAATAATTTGAAACAGAAAAAAATAACTTTACAAAATTATTTATTTTATTTTATTATTTCCCTTCTTCGTGACTTTACCGAAAGAACCAAGAAGGTTAATTTACTTGCAGAACAATAAAGACCTGACATATTAAAGATGACTAATCGTCCCTTATTGCTACAATGTTCATAGCGAACACGTGTGGAGGCGAGTTTCAGGTGAAGCATCTCCAGCACACAAGTTGACCCTCACCTGGCAGCATCGTGGCTGTCCGCTGATCACACTCATGACGTCACACTCATGACGTCACACGCACGAGCTGTAGGGGCGGGGCTCTGTCCGCTCAGTGGCGCTGTTTTCATTAATTTAGCACCACGAGCGGGGAGTCTCATCCCTGTAGTTCCCTGTTGAGGTGCCGCATTCATCACCACGTTGCCCCTCAATTATTTGTACGACACAATATGAAAATAAGTTGTGTGTTCCAATACACATACTTACACGAGTACACATACACACTCCCTTGTACACACACCCACACACGAGTTGACATACACAGTGCTGAAGAAAAATGAACGAATGTGCATCCACCCCGCTTTATACACACAAAGATTAAGATCCCCCGTATAGTCTTAACAGACGGTATGGGCAAGTGCTGTTAGCGAGCACCTATGAAGGCCGCAACGGTACACGAGGGGGTGGGTGGCCAGCACCACGCCCGACCGCCTTTGTCTCCCCAGTGGCAATGTTTACACACCGCACCAGGTACTCATTTGAGGCTGAGTCTACCTAGGGGAGGCCCGGGACCGGTTCAGATAATCGTCACTGGTGTTGGCCGTGAGCGGGAATCGAACCCGTGTCGCCGGGTTCATAGCTCAGCGCGCTAACCGCTACACTACCGCTCCCCACATATACACTCCCTTGTACACACACCCACACACGAGTGGACATACACAGTGCTGGAGGAAAATGCACGAATGTGCATACACAAGGCTTTGTACATAAACACACGGGTGCACATGCATACACGAGTGCGTACACCCATTTGTGCATCTATACATACAACACATATGTATAGATGCACAAATGAGTGTAAATGCATCGGGGTGTAGATACATGCGCAGTGTAATTGCACACAGCAATATACATAAACACATGTGCACGTATACAGCAGTGTGCATGCTCAGGGATTGCGTTCCAATACACACACAAATGTGCGAACACGCACTATTGTACATACATACACACGTGTACAGACCCACACGTGTCCATGAACGAGTGTAAACACACACACGAGTGCACATGCACACGAATGTACACACACAGCAGTACGCACCCATGTACATACACATGGCTACAATTCCCTGTTGTGATGCCGCATCCATTAACACGTTGCCCCTCAATTCTTTGTACGACACAATATTATAACAATAATACACGAGTACACATATACACTCCCATGTACACACACCCACACACGAGTGGACTTACACAGAGGTGTAGATACATACACGAATGTGCATACACACCGCTTTGTACATACACACACGGGTGCACATGCATACACGAGTGTGCATACACACACGAGTATACATACACAGCAGTGTACGTACACAGGGATTGCGTTTGACATCACAAATAAATGGGCGAACAAATGATTGTACATACCTTTACACACACATACACGCGGGTACATAGCCACATGAACAAGTGTAACTATACACACGAGTGGACATACACAGCAGTACAGATCCATGTGCATACACACAGTAGCAGACTAGGGTAGCGGGGTTTTGTGATTATTTTCACAGGTTTACCTGACGATACAATCTTAGATGCCCCACAACACTGAAGTACGTTATACTTTTGAAAAAATACGCATTCAATTCTAATTCCCTCTGTTTCCACTCCAAACTATTGGAATTATTAATATTATTTAAAATAGTGGCCCCATGTTTAATGAGTGTAGTGAAGACATTAGTTTCGTTTATTTCATTCTATTTGTTTGCATTTGCTACGCACACTGGTTGAGATTATTTTTCCCATTTATGAAATCAAACTAGAATCATTTGCATTTTCTTCATAAACTTCCTTGCATTCAATTTTTATTCTCGGATGTAACGCTCCTCATATCTAAAAGACCTAATTTCATGTGGCCATTGTGCTTAAGCCTCAATAGTAATGTGCATTTCACTGCATCATTGTTCGCGTGCGTTTGAATACGGATAGGCATATCCTTGCATAATAATGTGCATGTTGTTAGTTTGCACATTTACAATGGCCTGTAAATTGCTATCAATGTGTAGGGGTGTTAGAGAGAGAGCCCGTTATGCATGGCAGCTTATGGCAAACAAACACAGTGGGCGGGGCTACGTGAGTGCACGGGGAGGTGCTCTCTACGACGTCCGCGCCAGGCACCCGGGGGGGGCCCACCCCTCAGCGGGGGGCTGGGTATTAAAGGGGATGTATCGGAGGGCTCGGGGTTCTTGTTAAGCTAACCAGTGAAGACTGAAGACGTCTTAGCTAGAGCCCTGTACTCCCCTGGTTCGCCGTCCTTATCAGGGCCGAACAGGACCGAGCCAGCGGCGTGGTCCCGAGATCCAGAGCCGGTGCTCTTGTCAGCGCTGGTCTGGGACTCAGGGTACCGGGCCCGACTTACCAGTGTCGGGCCAGATAGCCTCCCCTAGCCCGTTAGAGGAGGACTAGGAGGCAGGCTAGGAGTAGCTAGCGCGTGTATCCCCAGCTAGCCGGGTGAGGGGGCCGACACCCCCTCTAGTGTTGTATGCCACAACTGTGCTGTGTGAATTAACCCGTGTGCCTCCAACTCCGGCGTCCAAGAGTCGTGAACTCTATTACATCTGTATCGGCCTTAGCTGTGAAATACCGTCTAAGATATCACAATGTTGATCGAGATATACTTTAACTAAGAGGTGCATGCTTCATAGCGTGTTGATGTGGTTTTATGAATATGTTTAAGGACACTTGCTGATCAGCGTGTGTCTCGACAACGAAGGTGAATTGTTATATTCGATCAATTAAAATCGTTACAATTGCCGTGGATACCCATCTGGATGGTATAGTTTGTAAGCGTTGTTTATTATATTGTAACGCAGCCATTATCACATTTCAGTCTATAGCAGAAAGTCTCGTGTGTATTTAGACCTTTGTGTATTACAGTGCTGTGTGTACGAATGTGTTGAAACATTTTCCACGTGTTTTCACGGTAAGTGCATTGAATGTGGAGGGGTAACCAGCCCCTCGCAACAGTCCGGAGACCTCGAGGGCCGCTGTGATCGCTATGAGCATTCCCTCCGGGACATTGCTCACAGTTACCACAGCTTTACCCTCCGCCGATGCGGTAGGGGGTTGTTTTTACAGAACTTGACTCGTGGAAGGGGAATGCCAAACAACAGGGAGAGTGGCTCTTCTTCTTGGTTCTTTCGGTAAAGTCACGTAGAAGGGAAGTAATAATATAATTAAAATAAAACATAATACAATAATTATCACGACGTTTCGGCTACAACGCAAGCAGCCTTCTTCAGGTGAAGAATGAAACACTGCCAAGCTTGGAGCGTATATATAATCTGGGTTGGAGGTGGAAGAAGAGCGCCTTGACAAAATAATTTGCATATCAAGAGGAATTTAGCATATTTATGGAAAATGCGTAGGCGGTGGGCTGGGGGTTTCAAAGTCATATTATGCCCGTGCATTATTCAGGATTAGCAGCATCAAAGGGAGGGGATAGCATTAACAAAGGGAGGGAATGTTAATAGTATGTAGAAGCATGAGACCCGCAGTGGAGCAAACAATGCATTCCCTGTGGAGAACACAAGATACACAGTCAATGCCAGTGAGTGGACTGCGGTCTGAAAGTCACCGTAAACGTGAACAACAATCAGTTAAGATCCGAAATGGTTTATTACGTCCTGGCGGTGAGCTGTGAGAAGCTGTATGCCCCAGGCGAGGAGTGGTGGTTGCTCATGCCTACGCCGAAGGTGAACATCAGTGCAGGGATGCAGGCAAGACCGATTAGTCATATGCCTTTCGTAATATCCCGTATTATAATCACACTGTGCTCGAATGAATACATTGTGTATGTATCTATATGCGAACTGCGGGCTGCGGGCTGCGGGATTTGAATGGCATTATAATTACTAGTATCACATTGTGGTCGATTTAGAATCACACTATTCACTACTGGATCTGCCCTCTCAATGGATTCATATATATACACAGTATGATTATTTGACGTTTACGTATTGATCTTTTAACTGTTGAATTTCTGAAAGCTTCCTGCTGTAAGTAGCAGCTCGGCAGTACTGTGGGGTTAGAGCGGGGATATAAACGCGGCGCTTTTGGTTCGTGACCACTTTTCCAGGCTCCACTTTATCGCCACCACTATTTTATTTTTTATCAGCCAAAACTTCAGGCATGAGTAGTACTAATCACATACCTGCATTTCCCATATCCCCTCCCTTTGATGCTGCTAATCCTGCATAATGCACGGGCATAAGTAGTACTAATCACATACCTGCATTTCCCATAAATATGCTAAATTCCTCTTGATATGCATATTCATTTGTCAAGGCGCCCTTTCCCCCCCCTTCCAACCCAGCTTATATAAATGCTCCAAGCACGTGTGCTGTTTCATTCAGACGTTGTCGCCTCGACAGACCTGGTTATCACCTGAGGACAGCTACTTGCGTTGTGGCCGAAACGTCGTGAGAATTGTTTTATTATGCTTTGTTTTTATTATTTTATTACTTCCCTTCTACGTGACTTTACCTATAGAACCAAGAAGAAGAAAAAACTTCAGGCATTTCAAGAGGGTGTGGTTTGTTTTGAATAGTTTAGATCACCCACCCTGCGTGTCTCTGGGACCACCCGATACGCTCGCGATCCACCGCAGGATGACCCCTTCATCCCGACATTCACACCTGAGCCTCCGCGTTCCCGAACACTCGCACACACTGAAGGCACTTGTCGCCTTACATGGCGTCTGCCACCGACTGTTGGGCCACATTCCCTGGTGTTGGCCGTGAGCTTGAATTTAACGTGACCGAGAATTGAGCTGGGCGCTAACCACTACACTACCTCTACACACACGCGAGTGTGCATGCACAGCAATATTAACGTAATCATTTTTTTTGCAGATGAATAAAAATCGGATTTTTTAAAGTTATCTGAGCGTTCGTTAACTGTACAATGCTTACAACAAACACGTGCACACACACACAGGAGTCAAAGTCAAGTGTACTTACACAGCAGTGTAAATACACACACGCTTACAAGCGATACCATTTCGATTATCATTAAAAGTGTATGACAAAAATACTTCAGTCTGCATTTCCCTGGTAACGCCTTTGAACTGGCAGCAGTTTGCAGCACATTGCAGGGTGAATATTAGCAAATTAACGCGAATTTTGCGGTGACATGAATATACGTATTCAGGATTAAGCTTAATAGCCAGATTACATAAGCTAATAGCTAGATATGCAGATTGTAAATTCAAAAAATAACAATTGAATGTAAAGTTCATGAAATGCAACGTCGGAGAACTTCATCTTTCATCAATGCAACATCATTCCAAACGACCCCACCATTCGTGTGCTGGTGTCATTGACCCAATTCGATTGATACCTGTGACTTACAGCTTTCCACACCTTACACCACGCTCCCACGCCCCTTCATTCGTTTTTTGTTTATCAGAAGGAGGCACTCCCTGTTGTTTATCAATCCCCTGCCAGGAGTAAAGTTTTGAAAAAACAACCCCCTTCCTTCATTGACGGTGTCGGACGGTGACGCTGTGTTGGATGTGAGCAATGTCCCGGAGGGAAGGCTCGTAGCCACCACAGTGGCCCACGAGGTCTTTGGACGGGTGCGAGGGGCTGGTAACCCCTCAATAGTCAATGGAATAACCATATAACACGTCCAAAATATTAAACACGTGCAAAATATTGAACATTAACAAAATATTGAACACATTCACACTGGTGTATATACACACCGAAGGTCGTATGTTACAGACTATAAGGTGACGATTGTTTTTTTGCGTTACTTTATTATAAACCACGCTTACAAGCTAAACCATTCAGATGATTATTCAAAGTTTACGACAGAAATTATAACAAAACACACTCGTTTGCTAAAAGCACCATGCTCAACACGAGTGTCCTTAAATATGTTTAATAAACAGGTTCAGAACAGTATTCTCTCCGGGGGGGGAACCATGTGGTGTGTGTGTGACGTGTATCACGGGGTGTGTGGGTGTGTGCCTGGGATGTGTCACGGGGTGGGTGGGTAGTCTGGTGATAGTGGTCATGGTTGGCAGCGATCCACGACCACAACAACCACCCCTACTGTGTGGTGGACATGCCACCACAAAGCAGCACGCGGCGGAGGAGTGAGGTGATCGCTCTCGCCACGCGAGCAAGGCCCCCTCGCTTCCTCTTCTTTCCCTGCATCACCACCTCCACCACCTGCACCTCCTCCGCCTCCTCCTTTGTCTCGTCCTCCATCTCTTCCGTCGTGAGAATTATTTTATTATGTTTTATTTGTATTATTTTATTACTTCCCTTCTACGTGACTTTACCGAAAGAACCATGAAGATGAATCCCTGCAGTTTAGAGGACATTGTCGGGTGAATATTAGGAAATTCACAGGAAGCACGGAATTATGCATGGAGATGTATGTAATTATTCAAACAGAAGTGTACAATTACGCAGTAGGATGTACATACGTATTAAGGTTAAATTACAATGGCCAGATTCGCTAAGCTATGTTGCTACATATGCGAATTGTTAATGTAAAATTAACAATTGAATGCAAAGTCCATGATATGCCAAGTCGAGAACAAAGGATTTGGATGCTAGAGGGGAGTTATAAGGGGCTTAAATTTAGGCCTCACGACCATTTCGAGAGGGATTTCACTGAGGATAGACGCGCAACTCCTCGCTCTGCAGATTATCCTTCTCCTGCGAGACCCAGCCTGGCGAGCACGATTGCCTGGCGACTGGGAGAGTTCGTGGCGATCTCTTCAGACGGGTAACAGGGACATCGACACGCCGTGCATCAACAAGTAAGTGTCTTCGTTAGTGGATAACACTGGTAGTCGCGTGTAGCCCGACTTACGAGACGTTACTGTGTCTCGGTTGGACGTTAGTGAGAGTTTGCTTCTTGGCGATTTGAGGCAGACATCCACGCAGCTTAGAGGGTGCCTTTAACGCTAAACAACACCCGCGACTGTTACTCTGCTCTGAAGAATCAGTCACATGGAGCAGATACTCTCTCCACATCGCCACGCACACACGGGCGAGAAGCCGTTCAATTGCTCTGTGTGTGGGAAGGCATTTTTACAGAAATCACATCTTAACACTCACCAGAAGACACACACAGGCGAGAAGCCATTCAAATGCTCTGTTTGTGGGAAGGCATTTTTACTTAAATCAAATCTTAACACTCACCAGAAAACACACTCGGGCGAGAAGCCATTCAAGTGCTCTGTTTGTTTGAAGGCATTTGCAAGGAAAGCAATTCTTCACAGTCATCAGAAGACACACACCGGCGAGAAGCCATTCAAGTGCTCTATTTGTGGTAAAACATTTTCACAGAAATCACATCTTCACAGTCACCAGAAAACACACTCGGGCGAGAAGCCATTCAAGTGCTCTGTGTGTGGGAAGTCATTTGCATGGAAGTCAGATCTTCACAGGCACCAGAAAACACACACGGGCGAGAAGCAGTTCAATTGCTCTGCATGTGGGAAGGAATTTGCATGGAAGTCATCTCTTCACAGGCACCAGAAAACACACTCGGGTGAAAAGCGAATCAATTGCTCTACGAGGGAGAGGACATGTTCACGGTCATCACCCCGAAACAAGCATCAGAAGATCCGCAATGATAGGGAAGTGAAATCTAAAGGTGTAATGCAAAGTGCTGCAATGAGTCCTGAAAAAAATGCATCTTTCGAACCTATACAGGCGGATCCTGAGAGATCGTTGAATGTAGCGGATTTAACGAGTCCTGACGACAATTCATCTTTCGACCCCATGCAGTTGGATCCTGAGAGATGGCTAGATGTAGTGGATCTAATCAGCGCTGAAGACAATTCCACTTTCGACCCCATGCAGTTGGATACTCAAAAATGGCTGCTGGAGTGGCTGGAAAATCAAAGTTTTGAGCACTTATTTTAGCTGTTGAAGTCCTGGAACGTGCATGTCTGTATCTCTGTAAGATTAATTAATAACGTACAATTTATTAAATCAGAAATTTACAGCAATACTCCAAGCTAGTGTGATCATTTGAACAAATATGTTTGATTGCTCTGTGTGTTTGAAGCATTTTCACGGTTAGAATAAAGGCTGAATTCGAAAGTGATGTAATGAGTTCTAAAGGAAATTCCACTTTCGACCCCATGCAGTTGGATCCTGAGAGATGGCTGGATGTAGTGGAGTGGCTGGAGACTCAAACGTATTGAGTACATCTGTTAACTGTTGCCCTGTGTATATTCGTGTCTCTTAGATAATTTTTTCAGCGATTTCCATTACTCCGAGCTAGAGTGATGTTGTGAATGCTCTATAATGTGTTCAGATAAAAGTCTTCCTTGTAAGTTCCAGAAGTGTTTACTTATTTCAGAATGACAACAATGTTATACTTCTATAGATGCCTTGCTTCGTCTGGTGGTTGTATCATCGGGACTGGTAAATGTGTGGTGTTTATGGTAGAAGGTGCCATGTCATCTTCTCACAGCTAATTGCGTGTTAAAGTTTATTCTAGACTTCGTCACGTTAAGGTGGTGCTTTGTAGTCCTATCGGACTACTTGTTGATGTGTTGTGAAGCGCAGTGGTTGTGTGGTGGTTCAATTTCTAATTTTTCTCTCGTGGTTAAGTGCTTTTGTTGAGCTAAAGTTGGAGAAATACTGTGATCACAACTTTGCTCAATTTTTTATTTTTTTTATCAATGTTTAATAAGTAAAATAACTTAAAATTATAGGTTTCAGAGTGTGCGTGGATTGCACGTTCGTTGTTCTTGTGTTTGATGGCTTGGACTTCTGGACGAATGGCTTCAGTCGAAAAGGACGTCAATGGGGAAATCGACGTTCACGTGTTAGATTTTAAGAATATGTTTTAACTGTTTAATTCCTATTGGGAAATCATTTGCCTAGGTCCTTCCTGTTTGAGCATGCGTATTAATACAGATTTCGATACGAGTATTAACGTGAATTTTCTTGCAGATTAATAAAGACCTGAATTGTTTTTAAAGATGACTGATCGTACGTTATTTCAACCATATCCTTCCTTTAAAAAAACACGGACGAGTAGACATACACAAGTGTGCTTATAAACACGACTGTCTATACAGCGGTGTGCATTCACACACGAGTGTGCATGTGTTTCTACGCGTTTTAACTTTCATTTTCTTGCAGAACAATAAAGACCTGACATGTTAAAGATGACTAATCGTCCCTTATTGAAGAAGGGAAATAATAAAATAATAAAAATAAAACTATAATTTTTTTATTAAATAATTTTATTATGTTTTATTTTAATTAAATAATAAAATATTACATTTTAAACATAATAAAATGACTTCATAAATTTATTTTATTATTTTAATATTTCCCTTCTACATGACTTTACCGAAAGAACCAAGAAGATGAAGAAGAAAATAAAAAGAATAACAAAATAATTGTATTATGTTTTATTTTAATTATTTTATTATTTCCCTTCTTCGTGACTTTACCGAAAGAACCAAGAAGGTTAATTTACTTGCAGAACAATAAAGACCTGACATGTTAAAGATGACTAATCGTCCCTTATTGCTACAATGTTCATAGCGAACACGTGTGGAGGCGAGTTTCAGGTGAAGCATCTCCAGCACACAAGTTTACCCTCACCTGGCAGCATCGTGGCTGTCCGCTGATCACACTCATGACGTCACACTCATGACGTCACACGCACGAGCTGTAGGGGCGGGGCTCTGTCCGCTCAGTGGCGCTGTTTTCATTAATTTAGCACCACGAGCGGGGAGTCTCATCCCTGTAGTTCCCTGTTGTGGTGCCGCATTCATCACCACGTTGCCCTCAATTCTTTGTACGAAACACACACCCACACACGAGTGGACATAGCAGTGTATATACATAGACGAATGTGCATACACACCGCTTTGTACAAACAAACAGCTACACTACTGTTCTCCAAGTGTACTTACACAGCAGTGTAAATACACACACGCTTACAAGCGATACCATTTCGATTATCAATAAAAGTGTATGACAGCAATCGTAATGATTTTCGTGGATTAAATTAAACAAATCACCTTGATTGTTCTGACGCGGTCATATCAACACAAGTACTTCAATATTTTTATTAAACAAAGTCAGCACGGTATAAACTTGCACCTCAAAGTCCAAATCACAATTTTAATACTGCATTTGGCTGGTAACGCCTTTGAACTGGCAGCAGTTTGCAGCACATTGCTTGGTGAATATTAGCAAATTAACGCGAATTATGCGGTGAGATGAATATATGTATTCAGGATTAAGCTCAATAGCCAGATTCCACAAGTAATGACTGATCCCATATCTGCATTTCCCATAAATATGCTAAATTCCTCTTGATATGCAAACTATTGGAACCTCCGAGTTCAATCAGTCTACACAACAAAGGCTCATTCCTAACAGCGTGTTTCAGACGCACCGAACCTCACCATAATAATATCCAGGGCCTACCTTGGCTCCTCCCACCCTCAACCAGTATATATACAAGAACTGTTTTCTTGGAATGTATCTTACTTGATACAGCTATCGTGCTGTGACGGTTCCACCTGAAGACGGAAGCTTATGTCTTTAAATCCTCTAAACTTGGAGCAGTTTAGAAGACATTGCCGGGTGAATATTAGCAAATTCACAGGAAGCACGGACTTATGCATGGAGATGTAAATCTTTATTCAAACGGAAGCGTACAATTATGCAGTGCGAAGTACATACATATTAAGGTTTAATTGCAATGGCCAGATTTGCTAAGCTATGCTGCGACATATGCGAATTGTTAATGTAAAAATTAACAATTGAATGCAAAGTCCATGAAAGGCCAGGACGAGAACAAAGGATTTGGATGCTAGGGGCTTAAAATCAGACCTCAAGACCATTTCGAGAGGGATTTCACTGAGGATAGACGCTCGACTCCTCTCTCTGCAGATTACCCTTCTCCTGCGAGACCCAACCTGGCGAGCACGATTGCCTGGCGACTGGGAGAGTTCGTGGCGATATCTTCAGACGGGTTACAGGGACATCGACACGCCGTGCATCAACAAGTAAGTGTCTTCGTTAGCGGATATAACTGGTAGTCGCGTGTAGCACGACTTACGAGACGTTACTGTGTGTCGGTTAGACGTTAGTGAGAGTTTGCTTCTTGGCGATTTGAGCCAGACATCCACGCAGCTTAGAGGGTGCCTTTAACTCTCAACGACACCCGCGACTGTTACTCTGCTCTGAAGAATCAGTCACATGGAGCAGATACTCTCTCCACAGCGCCACGCACACACGGGCGAGAAGCCATTCAAATGCTCTGTTTGTTGGAAGGCATTTTCACAGACATCACATCTTCAGAGTCATCAGAAAACACACTCGGGTGAGAAGCCATTCAATTGCTCTGTGTGTGGGAAGGCATTTGGATGGAAGTCAGCTCTTCACAGGCACCAGAAGACACACTCGGGTGAAAAGCGAATCAATTGCTCTCCGAGGGAGAGGACATATTCACGGTCATCACCCCGAAACAAGCATCAGAAGATCCGCAATGATAGGGAAGTGAAATCAAAAGGAGAAATTCAAAGTGCTGCAATGAATCCTGAAAAAAATGCATCTTTCGATCCTATACAGGTGGATCCTGAGAGATGCCTGGATGTAGTGGATGTCATGAGTCCTGACAACAATTCCTCTTTCGATCTCATGCAGTTGGATCCTGAGAGGTTGCTGGATGTAATGAGCCCTGACGACAATTCCTCTTTCGACCCCATGCAGGTGGATACTGAGAGATGGCTGCTGGAATGGCTGGAGAGTCAAAGTTTTGAGTACTTCTGTTAACTCTTGAAGTCCTGGAATGTGCATGTTTGTGTCTCTGTTAGATCAGTTAATAAGGTACGAAATATTATTTCCGTGATTTCCAGTACTCCAAGCTAGAGTGATGTTTCGGCCACAACTCTGTCTAATTGACAGACCTGTTCTCCACCTGAAGATGGCTGCTTGCGTTGTGGCCGAAACGTCGTGAGAATTATTATATAATTTTTTATTATTATTTTATTATTTTCCTTTTACGTGACTTTACCGAAAGAACCAAGAAGATTAATCCCTGCAGTCACGAAAGCTTTAAATCGAAATAGAGTGATGTTGTGAATGCTCTATAATATGTTCAGATGAAAGCCTTCCTTTTAAGTTCTAGAAGTGTTCACTTATTTCAGGATGACAACAATGTTATACTTCTATAGATGCGTTTCTTCGTCTGGTGGTTGTATCATCGGGACTGGTAAATGTGTGGTGTTTATGGTAGAAGGTGCCATGCCATCTTCTCACAGCTAATTGCGTGTTAAAGTTTATTCTAGACTTCGTCACGTTAAGGTGGTGCTTTGTAGTCCTATCGGACTACTTGTTGATGTGTTGTGAAGCGCAGTGGTTGTGTGGTGGTTCAATTTCTAATTTTTCTCTCGTGGTTAAGTGCTTTTGTTGAGCTAAAGTTGGAGAAATACTGTGATCACAACTTTGCTCAATTTTTTAATTTTTTTATCAATGTTTAATAAGTAAAATAACTTAAAATTATAGGTTTCAGAGTGTGCGTGGATTGCACGTTCGTTGTTCTTGTGTTTGATGGCTTGGACTTCTGGACGAATGGCTTCAGTCGAAAAGGACGTCAATGGGGAAATCGACGTTCACGTGTTAGATTTTAAGAATATGTTTTAACTGTTTAATTCCTATTGGGAAATCATTTGCCTAGGTCCTTCCTGTTTGAGCATGCGTATTAATACAGATTTCGATACGAGTATTAACGTGAATTTTCTTGCAGATTAATAAAGACCTGAATTGTTTTTAAAGATGACTGATCGTACGTTATTTCAACCATATCCTTCCTTTAAAAAACACGGACGAGTAGACATACACACACAAGTGTGCTTATAAACACGACTGTCTATACAGCGGTGTGCATTCACACACGAGTGTGCATGTGTTTCTACGCGTTTTAACTTTCATTTTCTTGCAGAACAATAAAGACCTGACATGTTAAAGATGACTAATCGTCCCTTATTGAAGAAGGGAAATAATAAAAGAATAAAAATAAAAAAAAATTATTTTTATAAAATGTTTTATTACGTTTTATTTTTATTAAATAATAAAATAATAAAACATTTTAATTAAAATTTTACTTTATAAAATTATTATTTTATTATTTCCCTATTACGTGACTTTACCGAAAGAACCAAGAAGATGAAGAAGAAAATAAAACATAATAAAATAATTGTATTATGTTTTATTTTTATTATTTTATTATTTCCCTTCTTCGTGACTTTACCGAAAGAACCAAGAAGGTTAATTTACTTGCAGAATAATAAAGACCTGACATGTTAAAGATGACTAATCGTCCCTTATTGCTACAATGTTCATAGCGAACACGTGTGGAGGCGAGTTTCAGGTGAAGCATCTCCAGCACACAAGTTGACCCTCACCTGGCAGCATCGTGGCTGTCCGCTGATCACACTCATGACGTCACACTCATGACGTCACACGCACGAGCTGTAGGGGCGGGGCTCTGTCCGCTCAGTGGCGCTGTTTTCATTAATTTAGCACCACGAGCGGGGAGTCTCATCCCTGTAGTTCCCTGTTGTGGTGCCGCATTCATCACCACGTTGCCCTCAATTCTTTGTACGCAACACACACCCACACACGAGAGGACATAGCAGTGTATATGCATAGACGAATGTGCATACACACCGCTTTGTACATACAAACAGCTACACTACCGCTCCCCAAGTGTACTTACACTGCAGTGTAAATACACACACGCCTACAAGCGAGTCCATTTCGATTATCAATAAAAGTGTATGACAGCAATCGTAATAATTTTCGTGGATTAAATTAAACAAATCACCTTGATTGTTCTGACGCGGTCATATCAACACAAGTACTTCAATATTTTTATAAAACAAAGTCAGCACGGTATAAACTTGCACCTCAAAGTCCAAATCACAATTTTAATACTGCAGTCTGCATCTTCCTGGTAACGCCATTGAACTGGCAGCAGTTTGCAGCACATTGCCGGGTGAATATTAGCAAATTCACAGGAAGCACGGACTTATGCATGGAGATGTAAATCTTTATTCAAACGGAAGCGTACAATTATGCAGTGCGAAGTACATACATATTAAGGTTTAATTGCAATGGCCAGATTTGCTAAGCTTTGCTGCGACATATGCGAATTGTTAATGTAAAAATTAACAATTGAATGCAAAGTCCATGAAAGGCCAGGACGAGAACAAAGGATTTGGATGCTAGAGGGGAGTTATAAGGGGCTTAAAATCAGACCTCAAGACCATTTCGAGAGAGATTTCACTGAGGATAGACGCTCGACTCCTCTCTCTGCAGATTACCCTTCTCCTGCGAGACCCAGCCTGGCGAGCCCGATTGCCTGGCGACTGGGAGAGTTCGTGGCGATCTCTTCAGACGGGTTACAGGGACATCGACACGCCGTGCATCAACAAGTAAGTGTCTTCGTTAGTGGATAAAACTGGTAGTCGCGTGTAGCCCGACTTACGAGACGTTACTGTGTGTCGGTTAGACGTTAGTGAGAGTTTGCTTTTTGGCGATTTGAGACAGACATCCACGCAGCTTAGAGGGTGCCTTTAACTCTCAACAACACCCGCGACTGTTACTCTGCTCTGAAGAATCAGTCACATGGAGCAGATACTCTCTCCACATCGCCACGCACACACGGGCCAGAAGCCGTTCAAATGCTCTTTGTGTGGGAAAGGATTTTCACAAAAATCACATCTTCACAGTCACCAGAAAACACACACAGGCGAGAAGCCGTTCGAGTGCTTTGTGTGTGGGAAGGCATTTTCACATAAACAACATCTTAACAGACACCAGAAAACACACACGGGCGAGAAGCCATTCAGGTGCTCTGTTTGTGGGAAGGCATTTTCGGAGAAATCAAATCTTCACAGTCACCAGAACACACACACAGGCGAGAAGCCGTTCAATTGCTCTGCGTGTGGGAAGGCATTTGCATGGAAGTCAGCTCTTCACATGCACCAGAAAACACACTCGGGCGAGAAGCCATTCAATTGCTCTGTGTGTGGGAAGGCATTTTCACAGAAATCACATCTTCACAGTCATCAGAAAACACACACGGGCGAGAAGCCATTCAAGTGCTCTGTGTGTGGGAAGGCGTTTTCACGGAAATCACATCTTCACAGACACCAGAAAACACACACAGGCGAGAAGCCATTCAAGTGCTCTGTTTGTGGTAAGGCATTTGCACAGACATCACATCTTCACATGCACCAGAAAACACACACGGGCGAGAAGCCGTTCAAGTGCTCGGTGTGTGGGAAGGCGTTTTCACGGAAATCACATCTTCACAGACACCAGAAAACACACACAGGCGAGAAGCCATTCAAGTGCTCTGTTTGTGGTAAGGCATTTGCACAGACATCACATCTTCACATGCACCAGAAAACACACACGGGCGAGAAGCCGTTCAAGTGCTCGGTTTGCGGGAAGGCATTTTCAAAGAAATCACATCTTAACACTCACAAGAAAACACACTCGGGCGAGAAGCCATTCAAGTGCTCTACGTGTGGGAAGGCATTTGCGGAGAAATCAACTCTTAACAGACACCAAAAAACACACAAGAACGAGAAGCTATTCAGTTGCACTGTGTGCGGGAAGGCATTTTCACGGAAATCAAATCTTCACAGTCACCAGACAACACACTCGGGTGAAAAGCGAATCAATTGCTCTTCGAGGGAGAGGACATGTTCACGGTCATCACCACGAAACAAACATCAGACGATCCGCAATGATAGGGAAGTGAAATCAAAAGGTGTAATGCAAAGTGCTGCAATGAGTCCTGAAAAAAATGCATCTTTCGTTCCTATACAGGTGGATCCTGAGAGATGCCTAGATGTAGTGGATGTCATGAGTCCTGCTAACAATTCCTCTTTCGATCTCATGCAGTTGGATCCTGAGAGGTTGCTGGATGTAATGAGCCCTGACGACAATTCCTCTTTCGACCCCATGCAGGTGGATACTGAGAGATGTCTGCTGGAATGGCTGGAGAGTCAAAGTTTTGAGTACTTCTGTTAACTCTTGAAGTCCTGGAATGTGCATGTTTGTGTCTCTGTTAGATCAGTTAATAAGGTACGAAATATTATTTCCGTGATTTGCAGTACTCCAAGCTAGATTGATGTTTCGGCCACAACGCAAGCAGCCGTATTCAGGTGGAGAACAGGTCTGTCAAGTAGTCATTCAGACTCTGTCTACTTGACAGACCTATTCTCCACCTGAAGATGGCTGCTTGCGTTATGGCCGAAAAGTCGTTATGTTTTATTTTTATTATTTTATTACTTCACTTCTACGTGACTTTACCAAAAGAACCAAGAAGATTTATCCCTGCAGTCACGAAAGCTTTAAATCGAAATAGAGTGATGTTGTGAATGCACTATAATGTGTTCAGATGAACGTATTCCTTTTAAGTTCCAGAAGTGTTCACTTATTTCAGGATTACAACAATGTTATACTTCTATAGATGCGTTGCTTCGTCTGGTGGTTGTATCATCGGGACTGGTAAATGTGTGGTGTTTATGTTCATCTTCTCACAGCTAATTGCGTGTTGAAGTTTATTCTAGACGTCGTCACGTTAAGGTGGTGCCTTGTAGTCCTATCGGACTACTTGTTGATGTGTTGTGAAGCGCAGTGGTTGTGTGGTGGTTCAATTTCTAATTTTACTCTCGTGGTTAAGTGGCTTTGTTTAGCTAAAGTTGGAGAAATACTGTGATCACAACTTTGCTCTATATTTTAAACATGTTCTTGAATTTTTTTTTATCATTGTGTAATAAATAAATAACTTAATAATAGGTTTCAAAGTGTGCCTGGATTGCACGTTCGTTGTTCTTGTGTTTGATGGCTTGGACTTCTGGACGAATGGCTTCAGTCGAAAAGGATGTCAATGGGGAAATCGACGTTTACGTGTTAGATTTTAAGAATATGTTTTAACTGTTGAAATTGGGAAATAATTTGCCCAGTTCCTTCCTGTTTGAGCAAGCGTATTAATAAATATTTCGATACGAGTGTTAACGTGAATTTTCTTGCAGATTAATAAAGACCTGAATTGTTTTTAAAGATGACTGATCGTACCTTATTTCAACCATATCCTTCCTTTAAAAAACACGGACGAGTAGACATACACACACAAGTGTGCTTATAAACACGACTGTCTATACAGCGGTGTGCATTCACACACGAGTGTGCATGTGTCTCTACGAGTTTTAACTTTAATTTGCTTGCAGAACAATAAAGACCTGACATGTTAAAGATGACTAATCGTCCCTTTTTGCTACAATGTTCATAGCGAACACGTGTGGAGGCGAGTTTCAGGTGAAGCATCTCCAGCACACAAGTTGACCCTCACCTGGCAGCATCGTGGCTGTCCGCTGATCACACTCATAACGTCACACTCATGACGTCACACGCACGAGCTGTAGGGGCTGGGCTCTGTCCGCTCAGTGGCGCTGTTTTCATTAATTTAGCACCACGAGCGGGGAGTCTCATCCCTGTAGTTCCCTGTTGTGGTGCCGCATTCATCACCACGTTGCCCTCAATTATATGTACGCAACACACACACACGAGTGGACATAGCAGTGTATATGCATAGACGAATGTGCATACACACCGCTTTGTACATAGAAACCGCTACACTACCGCTCCCCAAGTGTACTTACACAGCAGTGTAAATACACACGCGCTTACAAGCTATACCATTTCGATTATCAATAAAAGTGTATGACAGCAATCGTAATAATGTTCTTGGATTAAATTAAACAAATCACCTTGATTGTTCTGACGCGTTCATATCAACACAAGTACTTCAATATTTTTATAAAACAAAGTCAGCATGGTATAAAGTTGCACCTCAAAGTCCAAATCAGAATTTTAATACTGCATTTCCCTGGTAACGCCTTTGAACATGCAGCAGTTTGCAGCACATTGCAGGGTGAATATTAACAAATTAACGCGAATTATGCGGTGAGATGAATATATGTATTCAGGATTAAGCTCAATAGCCAGATTCCACAAGTCATGACTAATCCCATATCTGCATTTCCCATAAATATGCTAAATTCCTCTTGATATGCAAACTCTTGGAACCTCCGAGTTCAACCAGACTACACAACAAAGGCTCATTCCTAACAGCGTGTTTCAGCCACACCGAACCTCACAATAATAATATCCTCCCACCCTCAACCAGTATATATACAAGGACTGTTTTCTTGAAATGTATCTTACTTGATACAGCTATCGTGCTGTGACGGTTCCACCTGAAGACGGAAGCTTGTGTTGCCTCCGAAACGTCGTGAGAATTATTTTATTATGTTTTTATATTTTTTATTTTATTATTTCCCTTCTACGTTACTTTACCGAAAGAACCAAGAAGATAGAGAAGCTCTGTTGCTAGATATGCAGATTGTAATTTCCAAAAATAACAATTGAATGTAAAGTTCATGAAATGCAACGTCGGAGAACTTCATCTTTCATAAATGCAACATCATTCCAAACGACCCCACCATTCGTGTGCTGGTGTCATTGACCCAATTCGATTGATACCTGTGACTTACAGCTTTCCACACCTTACGCCACGCTCCCATGACCCCTTCATTCGTTTTTTGTTTATCAGAAGGAGGCACTCCCTGTTGTTTGTCAATCCCCTGCCACGAGTAAAATTTTGCTAAAACAACCCCCTTCCTTCATTGACTGTGTTGGACGGTAACGCAGTAGTGGATGTGAGCAATGTCCCGGAGGGAAGGCTCGTAGCCCCCTCGCTTCCTCTTCTTTCCCTGCATCAACAACAACAACCGCCATTCGCCACTAAGTGGCGGTGACGTCACCACGACGCTTGTGCC
This sequence comes from Lampetra planeri, assembly GCF_965212315.1. Lineage (NCBI taxonomy): Eukaryota > Metazoa > Chordata > Hyperoartia > Petromyzontiformes > Petromyzontidae > Lampetra > Lampetra planeri. Next base: position 844,354 of record NC_136185.1, read on the forward strand.
AGGCCAAGTGCACCTTGAGGCTACCACGTGAAGTGTCGAACGCCAGCTGGCAGGAGGTTACGGGGCAGACCCAGCAGGTGCCACGGGTCGACTGACCGAGATGACCGAGATGACTGGCTGATGCACCACCTGTGCCCCCTACTGTACAAACTTGATGTGCTTTAGCCACCCGGCGTTCCGCTCGTTGTTGTGAGCGTCGCTCCTCCGCCCTCCGTTGTTGTTGGAGGGCGACTGCCTCCAACTGCCCAGTAGCGTCCTTTACGAGCCTGCATCACCACCTCCACCACCTGCACCTCCTCCACCTCCTCCTTTGTCTCGTCCTCCATCTCTTCCGTCGTGAGAATTATTGTATTATGTTTTATTTTTATTATTTTATTACTTCCCTTCTACGTGACTTTACCGAAAGAACCATGAAGATGAATCCCTGCAGTTTAGAGGACATTGTCGGGTGAATATTAGCAAATTCACAGGAAGCACGGAATTATGCATGGAGATGTATGTAATTATTCAAACAGAAGTGTACAATTACGCAGTAGGATGTACATACGTATTAAGGTTAAATTACAATGGCCAGATTCGCTAAGCTATGTTGCTACATATGCGGATTGTTAATGTAAAAATTAACAATTGAATGCAAAGTCCATGATATGCCCAGACGAGAACAAAGGATTTGTATGCTAGAGGGGAGTTATAAGGGGCTTAAAATCAGACCTCAAGACCATTTCGAGAGGGATTTCGCTGAGGATAGACGCGCAACACCTCGCTCTGCAGATTATCCTTGTCCTGCGAGACCCAGCCTGGCGAGCCTGATTGCCTGGCGACTGGGAGAGTTCGTGGCGATCTCTTCAGACGGGTTACAGGGACATCGACACGCCGTGCATCAACAAGTAAGTGTCTTCGTTAGTGGATAAAACTGGTAGTCGCGTGTAGCCCGACTTACGAGACGTTAATGTGTGTCGGTTAGACGTTAGTGAGAGTTTGCTTCTTGGCGATTTGAGCCAGTCATCCACGCAGCTTAGAGGGTGCCTTTAACTCTCAACAACACCCGCGACTGTTACTCTGCTCTGAAGAATCAGTCACATGGAGCAGATACTCTCTCCACAGCGCCACGCACACACGGGCGAGAAGCCGTTCGATTGCTCTGTTTGTGGAAAGGCATTTGCGGATGAATCAAATCTTAACAGACACCAGAAAACACACAAGAACGAGAAGCCATTCAATTGCGCTGTGTGCGGGAAGGCATTTTCACGGAAATAAAATCTTCACAGGCACCAGAAAACACACTCGGGCGAGAAGCCATTTAATTGCTCTACGAGGGAGAGGACATGTTCACGGTTATCACCCCGAAACAAGCACCAGAAGATCCGCAATGATAGGGAATTGAAATCAAAATGTAGAATTCAAAGTGCTGCAATGAGTCCTGATAAAAATGCATCTTTCTAACCTTTGCAGGTGGATCCTGAGAGATGGCTGGATGGAATGGAGTGGCTGGAGACTCAAGCGTATTGAGTACATCTGTTAACTGTTGCCCTGTGTATATTCGTGTCTCTTAGATGTATTTTTTCAGTCATTTCCATTACTCCGAGCTAGAGTGATGTGAATGTTCTATAATGTATTCAGATGAACGTATTCCTTTTAAGTTCCAGAAGTGTTCACTTATTTCAGGATGACAACAATGTTATATTTCTATAGATGCGTTGCTTCGTCTGGTGGTTGTATCATCGGGACTGGTAAATGTGTGGTGTTTATGGTAGAAGGTGCCATGTCATCTTCTCACAGCTAATTGCGTGTTAAAGTTTATTCTAGACTTCGTCACGTTAAGGTGGTGCTTTGTAGTCCTATCGGACTACTTGTTGATGTGTTGTGAAGCGCAGTGGTTGTGTGGTGGTTCAATTTCTAATTTTACTCTCGTGGTTAAGTGGTAGTGTTGAGCTAAAGTTGGAGAAATACTGTGATCACAACTTTGCTCAATATTTTAAACATGTTCTTTAACTTTTTTTTTTTATCAATGTTTAATAAGTAAAATTACTTAAAATAATAGGTTTCAGAGTGTGCGTGGATTGCACGTTCGTTGTTTTTGTGTTTGATGGCTTGGACTTCTGGACGAATGGCTTCAGTCGAAAAGGACGTCAATGGGGAAATCGACGTTTACGTGTTAGATTTTAAGAATATGTTTTAACTGTTGAAATTGGGAAATAATTTGCCTAGTTCCTTCCTGTTTGAGCATGCGTATTAATAAAGATTTCAATACGAGTATTAACGTGAATTTTCTTGCAGATTAATAAAGACCCGAATTGTTTTTAAAGATGACTGATCGTACGTCATTTCAACCATATCCTTCCTTAGAAAAACACGGACGAGCAGACATACACACACGAGTGTGCTTATAAACACGACTGTCTACACAGCGGTGTGAATTCACACACGAGTGTGCATGTGTCTCTACAAGTTTTAACTTTAATTTGCTTGCAGAACAATAAAAACCTGACATGTTAAAGATGACTAATCGTCCCTTTTTGAAGAAGGGAAATGAAAAAATAATAAAAATTAAACAATTAAAAATTTGTATAATTTTTTTTATTATGTTTATTTTAATTAAATAATAAACAAATTAATTTAAAACAGAATAAAATTACTTTATAAAATTATTTTATGATGTTCTATTATTTTATTATTTCCATTCTACGTGACTTTACCGCAAGAACCAAGAAGATGAAGAAGAAAATAAAACATAATAAAATAATTGTATAATGTTTTATTTTTTTTATTTTATTATTTCCCTTCTTCGTGACTTTACCGAAAGAACCAAGAAGGTTAATATACTTGCAGAATAATAAAGACCTGACATGTTAAAGATGACTAATCGTCCCTTATTGAAGAAGGGAAATAAAAAAATAAAAAATAAAAAAATATTTTTTTAAATAATAATAAAATAATAATTTAAAACCGAATAAAAAAACTTTATTAAATTATTTTATTATTTTTATTATTTTATTATTTCCCTTCTACGTGACTTTACCGAAAGAACAAAGAAGATGAAAAAAAAACATAATAAAATAATTGTATAATGTTTAATTTTTATTATTTTATTATTTCCCTTCTTCGTGACTTTACCGAAAGAACCAAGAAGGTTAATTTACTTGCAGAACAATAAAGACCTGACATGTTAAAGATGACTAATCGTCCCTTATTGCTACAATGTTCATAGCGAACACGTGTGGAGGCGAGTTTCAGGTGAAGCATCTCCAGCACACAAGTTTACCCTCACCTGGCAGCATCGTGGCTGTCCGCTGATCACACTCATGACGTCACACTCATGACGTCACACTCATGACGTCACACTCATGACGTCACACTCATGACGTCACACTCATGACGTCACACTCATGACGTCACACTCATTTGTGTAGTGTTTTTTCTAACCGTCAAAATGCTTCAAACACACAGAGCAATCAAACATATTTGTTCAAATGATCACTCCAGCAGCCATTTTTGAGTATCCAACTGCATGGGGTCGAAAGTGGAATTGTCTTCAGAGCTGATTACATCCACTACATCTAGCCATCTCTCAGGATCCAACTTCATGGGGTCGAAAGAGGAATTGTCGTCAGGACTCATTGCATCCGCTATATGCAACGATCTCTCAGGATCCACCTGCCTAGGTTCGAAAGATGCATTTTTTTCAGGACTCATTGCAGCACTTTGAATTTCACCTTTTGATTTCACTTCCCTATCATTGCGGATCTTCTGGTGCTTGTTTCGGGGTGATGACCGTGAACATGTCCTCTCCCTCGTAGAGCAATGAAATGGCTTCTAGCCCGAGTGTGTTTTCTTCTGAGTGTTAAGAGCTGACTTCCACGCAAATGCATTCCCACAAAGAGAGCACTTGAATGGCTTCTCGCCCGAGTGTGTTTTCTGGTGACTATGAAGATTTTATTTCCGTGAAAATGCCTTCCCGCACACAGCGCAATTGAATAGCTTCTCGTTCGTGTGTGTCTTCTGGTGTCTGTTAAGAGTTGATTTCTCCGCAAATGCCTTCCCACACACCGAGCAATTGAATGGCTTCTCGCCCGTGTGTGTTTTCTGGTGAGTGTTAAGATTTGATTTCTGTGAAAATGCCTTCCCACAAACAGAGCATCTGAATGGCTTCTTGCCCGTGTGTGTTTTCTGGTGTTTGTTAAGATGTGATTTCTGTGAAAATGCCTTCCCACACACAGCGCAATTGAATAGCTTCTCGCCCGTGTGTGTTTTCTGGTGAGTGTTAAGATTTGATTTCTGTGAAAATGCCTTCCCACAAATAGAGCACTTGAACGGCTTCTCGCCCGTGTGTGTTTTCTGGTGATTGTGTAGAATTGTTTTCCGTGAAAATGCCTTCCCACACACAGAGCATTTGAATGGCTTCTCGTTCGTGTGTGTTTTCTGGTGCCTGTGAAGAGATGACTTCAATGCAAATGCCTGTGTAATGTAGTAACTCGGCGGGAGACGACTTCACGGGTAACACACTCTTTATTTTATCAAACTCGTTTACAGGTGACTAACACCTACTTTGTATCTCGGGTGACAACCACCCACTTAGTATCTCGGGTGACAAACACCCACTTAGCTACTTGGCGACTAACGCCCACTGAGCTACTCGGATGACCAACATCCACTTAGTATCTCGGGTGACAAACACCCACTTAGCTACTCGGCGACAAACGCCACTGAGCTACTCGGATGACCAACATCCACTTAGCTACTCGGCGACTAACGCCCCTGAGCTACTCGGGACACTCCCTGCCCGGGGTATCCGTCTCGACTGTGGGTCCCCAGCCCGACCCACGGGGGCGTCGGACCCCGGGTCCCACAGCCTCGCCTCCGAGCCACACAGGGCCCCGGTCCCCACAAGGACGGCGGGACTAGGGGTCTCGTGGCACTAGGTCTTCAGCTCCGTCTTCGGGTCTTCAACTGGGTAACTCTCCCCGAGTGCTCTCGCGCGTCCCCCTTTATACCCCACCTGCGGACGTCGCTGCGAGCACCCACTTATTCGACCAATCGCCGGGCGCTGGCTACGATCCTCTTTTCCCACATCTCATCGTGCCTCACCACCCACGCCGCGCCGCCCCGTCATCTGTCACTCCCGGCGCGCGCGTCCACACCACGCCCACAACGCGTGCCCAACCCCGCACCCCGCGCCGCCCCGTGATCCATCACTGTCACAGTCGGCGCACGTCAATACCACCACTACATATATATGAATCCATTGAAAGGGCAGATCCAGCAGTGGATAGTGTGATTTTAATACGACCACAATGTGATACTAGTAATTATAATGTAATTCAAATCCCGCGGCCCGCAGTTGTCATGTCTGTTTTCCATATCGATACATACTGCGGTAAATGTGAGCAATGTCCTAGAGGGAAGGCTCATAGCCATCACAGCGGCCAACGAGGTCTCCCGACTGTTGCGTGAAAACACGTGGAAAATATATAGACACATGAGTGCACACAGCACTGTACATACACAGCAGCGTTACAACACACGGGACTTTCTGCTATAGACTGAAATGTGATAATAGTTGCGTTACATTATAATAAACAACGCTTACAAACTATACCATCCAGATGGGTATCCACGGCAATTGTAACCATTTTAATTGAGCGAATATAACAATTCACCTTCGTTGTCTAGACACACCCTCATCAACAAGTGTCCTTAAACATAGTTATAAAACCACGTCAACACGCTATGAAGCATGCACCTCTTAGTTAAAGTATATATCGATCAACATTGTGATATCTGAGGCGTTATTTCACAGTTAAGGCCGATACATTGATAGACGTTTACAGGCCACTGTTAATGTGCAAACTAACAACATGCACATGATTATGCAAGGAGATGCCCATCCGTATTCAAAAGCATGCGAACAATTATGCAGTGAAATGCAAAATTCTACTTAGGCTTGAGCACAATGGCCACATGAGATTAGGTTTGTTAGATATGAGGAGAGTTACTTCCGAGAATAACAATTGAATGTGTAGGGGCGTTACGGAAGGGCTGTTATACAATGGGATCACACGGGAAAGAAACACAGTGGGCGTGGCTATGTCGGTGCACTGGAAGGTGCTCCCGGCGACGTCCGCATCGGGCAGCCTGGGGGGCTGACTCGGAGCTGGGATCCCCCGGGGCCCCACCCCTCAGCGGGGGTTTTGGTATGAAAGGGGATGAGCCGGAGGGCTCGGGGAGAGATGGTGAAGCTAACCAGTGAAGACAGAAGATCGTCATAGATAGAGCCCTGGACTCTCGTTGTTAAGTGGTCTTGTTGAGCTAAAGTTGGAGAAAGACATTGCTCACACACGCTAACAAGCGATACCATTTCGATTATCAATAAAAGTGTTTGACAACAATCGTAATAATTGTCGTGAATTAAATTAAACAAATCACCTTGATTTACTGACGCGCTCATATCAACACAAATACTTAAATATTTTTTATAAAACAACGTCAGTACAGTATACATTTGCACCTCTTAGTCCAAATCGAACTGAACATCAGCATTTTGATACTTCAGACTGTATGTCGATGTTAAATCCTCTAAACTTGCAGCAGTTTAGAGGACATTGTCGGGTGAATATTACCAAATTCACAGGAAGCACGGAATTATGCATAGAGATGTATGTAATTATTCAAACAGAAGTGTACAATTACGCAGTATAATGCACATACGTATTAAGGTTAAACTACAATGGCCAGATTCGCTAAGCTATGCTGCGACATATGCGGATTGTTAATGTAAAAATTAACAATTGAATGCAAAGTCTGTGATAATCCAAGTCAAGAACAACGGATTTGGATGCTAGAGGGGAGTTGTAAGGGGCTTAAAATCAGACCTCAAGACCATTTCCAGAGGGATTTCACTGAGGATAGACGCTCGACTCCTCTCTCTGCAGATTACCCTTTTCCTGCGAGACCCAGCCTGGCGAGCACGATTGCCTGGCGACTGGGAGAGTTCGTGGCGATCTCTTCAGACGGGTTACAGGGACATCGACACGCCGTGCATCAACAAGTAAGTGTCTTCGTTAGTGGATACAACTGGTAGTCGCGTGTAGCCCGACTTACGAGACGTTACTGTGTGTCGGTTAGACGTTAGTGAGAGTTTGATTTTTGGCGATTTGAGACAGACATCCACGCAGCTTAGAGGGTGCCTTTAACTCTCAACAACACCCGCCACTGTTACTCTGCTCTGAAGAATCAGTCACATGGAGCAGATAAACTCTCCACAGCGCCACGCACACATGGGCCAGAAGCCGTTCAATTGCTCTGTGTGTGGGAAGGCATTTTCACATAAACAACATCTTAACAGACACCAGAAAACACACACGGGCGAGAAGCCATTCAAGTGCTCTGTTTGTTTGAAGGCATTTGCAGAGAAATCAACACTAAACAGTCACCAGAAAACACACACGGGCGAGAAGCCATTCAAGTGCTCTGTTTGTTTGCAGGCATTTGCACAGAAATCAACTCTAAACAGTCACCAGAAAACACACACGGGCGAGAAGCCATTCAAGTGCTCTGTTTGTGAGAAGGCATTTGCGGAGAAATCAACTCTAAACAGTCACCAGAAGACACACTCGGGCGAGAAGCCATTCAAGTGCTCTGTGTGTGGGAAGGCATTTTCACATAAACAACATCTTAACAGACACCAGAAAACACACACGGGCGAGAAGCCATTCAAGTGCTCTGTTTGTTTGAAGGCATTTGCAGAGAAATCAACACTAAACAGTCACCAGAAAACACACACGAACGAGAAGCCATTCAATTGCTCTGTGTGCGGGAAGGCATTTTCACGGAAATAAAATCTTCACAGTCACCAGACAACACACTCGGGTGAGAAGCCATTCAAGTGCTCTCTTTGTGGGAATGCATTTGCGTGGAAGTCAGCTCTTAACACTCACCAGAAAACACACTCGGGCGAGAAGCCATTTAATTGCTCTACGAGGGAGAGGACATGTCCACGGCCATCACCCCGAAACAAGCATCAGAAGATCCGCAATGATAGGGAAGTAAAATCTAAAGGTGAAATTCAAAGTGCTGCAATGAGTCCTGAAAAAAATGCATCTTTCGAACCGATGCAGGCGGATCCTGAGAGATCGTTGAATGTAGCGGATGTAATGAGTCCTGACGACAATTCCTCATTCGACCCGATGCAGTTGGATCCTGAGAGATGGCTAGATGTAGTGGATGTAATCAGCGCTGAAGACAATTCCACTTTCGACCCCATGCAGTTGGATAATCAAAAATGGCTGCTGGAGTGGCTGGAAAATCAAAGTTTTGAGCACTTCTTTTAGCTGTTGAAGTCCTGGAACGTGCATGTCTGTATCTCTGTAAGATCAATTAATAACGTACAACTCTTTTTTAATCAGTGATTTGCAGCAGTACACCAAGCTAGTGTGATCATTTGAACAAATATGTTTGATTGCTCTGTGTGTTTGAAGCATTTTCACGGTTAGAAAACACTTCACAAGTCATCAGGAATAAAAAGCTGAATTCGAAAGTGATGTAATAAGTTCTAAAGGAAATTCCTCTTTTGACCACATGAAGTTGGATCTGAAGAGATGGCTTGGTGTAGTGGAGTGGCTGGAGACTCAAACGTATTGAGTACATCTGTTTACTGTTGCCCTGTGTATATTCGTGTCTCTTAGATATATTTTTTCAGTGATTTTCAGTACACCGAGCCTGAGTGATGTTGTGAATGCTCTATGATGTGTTCAGATGAAAGTCTTCCTTTAAAGTTCTAGAAGTGTTCGCTTACTTCAGGATGGCAACAATGTTATTCTTCGAAAGATACATTGCTTCGTCTGGTAGTTGGATCATCGGGGCTGTCAAATGGCTGGTGCTTATGCTAGAAGGAGGCATGTGTTGTAATCTTCTCACAGCAAATGATGTGAGCGTGCTGTCTTGTTTATTCCAGACGTTGTCACGTGTGCTTCGTAGTCATCTCGGATTACTTGTTGATGTAGTGTGATGCGCAGTGGTTGTGTGGTGGTTCAATTTCTAATTTTTCTCTCGTGGTTAAGTGGTTTTGTTGAGCTAAAGTTGGAGAAAAACTGTGATCACAACTTTGCTCAATATTTAAAACATGTTCTTTAATTTTTTATCATTGTGTAATAAATAAAATAACTTAAAATTATAGGTTTCAGAGTGTGCGTGGATTGCACGTTCGTTGTTCTTGTGTTTGATGGCTTGGACTTCTGGACGAATGGCTTCAGTCGAAAAGGACGTCAATGGGGAAATCGACGTTTACGTGTTAGATTTTAAGAATATGTTTCAACTGTTGAATTCCTATTGGGATATAATTTCCCTAGTTCCTTCCTGTTTGAGCAAGCGTATTAATACAGATTTCGATACGAGTATTAACGTGAATTTTCTTGCAGATTAATAAAGACCTGAATTGTTTTTAAAGATGACTGATCGTACGTTATTTCAACCATATCCTTCCTTTAAAAAACACGGACGAGTAGACATACACACACAAGTGTGCTTATAAACATGACTGTCTATACAGCGGTGTGCATTCACACACGAGTGTGCATGTGTTTCTACGAGTTTACACTTTAATTTACTTGCAGAACAATAAAGACCTGACATGTTAATGATGACTAATCGTCCCTTATTGAAGAAGGGAAATAAAAAAATAATAAAAATAAATTTTATTTTTTTATTATGTTTTATTATTTAATAAAAATAATAATAATAAAAACATTTTTAACAATTTTTTATTATGTTTTATTTTCATTAAATAATAAAAAAAATGTTATTTTATAACAGAATAAAATAACTTTATAAAAATGTTTTTTTATTTTTTTTATTTTATTATTTCCCTTCTACGTGACTTTACCGAAAGAACCAAGAAGGTAAATTTATTTGCAGAACAATAAAAACCTGACATGTTAAAGATGACTAATCGTCCCTTATTGCTGCAATGTTCATAGCGAACACGTGTGGAGGCGAGTTTCAGGTGAAGCATCTCCAGCACACAAGTTGACCCTCACCTGGCAGCATCGTGGCTGTCCGCTGATCACACTCATGACGTCACACTCATGACGTCACACGCACGAGCTGTAGGGGCGGGGCTCTGTCCGCTCAGTGGCGCTGTTTTCATTAATTTAGCACCACGAGCGGGGAGTCTCATCCCTGTAGTTCCCTGTTGTGGTGCCGCATTCATCACCACGTTGCCCTCAATTCTTTGTACGCAACACACACCCACACACGAGAGGACATAGCAGTGTATATGCATAGACGAATGTGCATACACACCGCTTTGTGCATACAAACAGCTACACTACCGCTCCCCAAGTGTACTTACACTGCAGTGCAAATACACACACGCTTACAAGCGATACCATTTCGATTATCATTAAAAGTGTATGACAGCAATCGTAATAATTTTCGTGGATTAAATTAAACAAATCACCTTGATTGTTCTGACGCGCTCATATCAACACAAGTGCTTCAATATTTTTATAAAACAAAGTCAGCATGGTATAAACCTGCACCTCAAAGTCCAAATCACAATTTTAATACTACAGTCTGCATCTGCCTGGTAACGCCTTTGAACAGGCAGCAGTTTGCAGCACATTGCAGGGTGAATATTAGCAAATTAACGTGAATTATGCGGTGACATGAATATACGTATTCAGGATTAAGCTCAATTGCCAGATTCCACAAGTAATGACTAATCCCATATCTGCATTTCCCATAAATATGCTAAATTCATCTTGATATGCAAACTCTTGGAACCTCCGAGTTCAACCAGCCTACACAACAAAGGCTCATTCCTAACAGCGTGTTTCAGCCGCATCGAACCTCACAATAATAATATCCTCCCACCCTCAACCAGTATATATATACAAGGACTGTTTTCTTGAAATTTCTCTTACTTGATACAGCTATCGTGCTGTGACGGTTCCACCTGAAGACGGAAGCTTGTGTTGCCTCCGAAACGTCGTGAGAATTAATTTATTATGTTTTATTTATTTTATTTTATTATTTCCCTTCTACGTTACTTTACCGAAAGAACCAAGAAGATAGAGAAGCTCTGTTGCTAGATATGCAGATTGTAAATTCCAAAAATAACAATTGAATGTAAAGTTCATGAAATGCAACGTCGAGAACTTCATCTTTCATCAATGCAACATCATTCCAAACGACCCCACCATTCGTGTGCTGGTGTCATTGACCCAATTCGATTGATACCTGTGACTTACAGCTTTCCACACCTTACGCCACGCTCCCACGCCCCCTTCATTCGTGTTTTGTTTCTCAGAAGGAGGCATTCCCTGTTGTTTGCCAATCCCCTGCCACGAGTAAAGTTTTGAAAAAACAACCCCCTTCCTTCATTGTCTCGTCCTCCATCTCTTCCGTCGTGAGAATTATTTTATTATGTTTTATTTTTATTATTTTATTACTTCCCTTCTACGTGACTTTACCGAAAGAACCATGAAGATGAATCCCTGCAGTTTAGAGGACATTGTCGGGTGAATATTAGCAAATTCACAGGAAGCACGGAATTATGCATGGAGATGTATGTAATTATTCAAACAGAAGTGTACAATTACGCAGTATAATGTGCATACGTATTAAGGTTAAATTACAATGGCCAGATTCGCTAAGCTATGTTGCTACATATGCGGATTGTTAATGTAAAAAATTAACAATTGAATGCAAAGTCCATGATAGGCCAAGTCGAGAACAAAGGATTTGGATGCTAGAGGGGAGTTATAAGGGGCTTAAATTTAGGCCTCAAGACCATTTCGAGAGGGATTTCACTGAGGATAGACGCGCAACTCCTCGCTCTGCAGATTACCCTTTTCCTGCGAGACCCAGCCTGGCGAGCCCGATTGCCTGGCGACTGGGAGAGTTCGTGGCGATCTCTTCAGACGGGTTACAGGGAGATCGACACGCCGTGCATCAACAAGTAAGTGTCTTCGTTAGTGGATAAAACTGGTAGTCGCGTGTAGCCCGACTTACGAGACGTTACTGTGTGTCGGTTAGACGTTAGTGAGAGTTTGCTTTTTGGCAATTTGAGCCAGACATGCACGCAGCTTAGAGGGTGCCTTTAACTCTCAACAACACCCGCGACTGTTACTCTGCTCTGAAGAATCAGTCACATGGAGCAGATAAACTCTCCACAGCGCCACGCACACACGGGCGAGAAGCCGTTCAATTGCTCTGTTTGTTTGAAGGAATTTTCATGGAAGTCATATCTTCACAGGCACCAGAAGACACACACGGGCGATAAGCCATTCAAGTGCTCTGTGTGTGGGAAGGCATTTTCACTGAAATCAAATCTTAACACTCACCAGAAAACACACTCTGGTGAGAAGCCATTCAATTGCTCTGTGTGTGGGAAGACATTTTCACTGAAATCCAATCTTAACACTCACCAGAAAACACACTCTGGTGAGAAGCCATTCAAGTGCTCTGTGTGTGGGAAGGCATTTTCACAGAAATCACATCTTAACACTCACCAGAAAACACACTCTGGTGAGAAGCCATTCAATTTCTCTGTGTGTGGGAAGACATTTTCACAGAAATCCAATCTTAACACTCACCAGAAGACACACACGGGCGAGAAGCCATTCAAGTGCGCTGTGTGTGGGAAGACATTTTCACTGAAATCCAATCTTAACACTCACCAGAAGACACACACGGGCGAGAAGCCATTCAATTGCTCTGTGTGTGGGAAGACATTTTCACTGAAATCCAATCTTAACACTCACCAGAAAACACACTCTGGTGAGAAGCCATTCAAGTGCTCTGTGTGTGGGAAGGCATTTTCACAGAAATCACATCTTAACACTCACCAGAAAACACACTCTGGTGAGAAGCCATTCAATTTCTCTGTGTGTGGGAAGACATTTTCACAGAAATCCAATCTTAACACTCACCAGAAGACACACACGGGCGAGAAGCCATTCAAGTGCGCTGTGTGTGGGAAGACATTTTCACTGAAATCCAATCTTAACACTCACCATAAGACACACACGGGCGAGAAGCCATTCAATTGCTCTGTGTGTGGGAAGACATTTTCACTGAAATCCAATCTTAACACTCACCAGAAAACACACTCTGGTGAGAAGCCATTCAAGTGCTCTGTGTGTGGGAAGGCATTTTCACAGAAATCACATCTTAACACTCACCAGAAAACACACTCTGGTGAGAAGCCATTCAATTTCTCTGTGTGTGGGAAGACATTTTCACAGAAATCCAATCTTAACACTCACCAGAAGACACACACGGGCGAGAAGCCATTCAAGTGCGCTGTGTGTGGGAAGATATTTTCACTGAAATCCAATCTTAACACTCACCAGAAGACACACTCGGGCGAGAAGCCATTCAAGTGCTCTCTTTGTGCGAAGGCATTTGTAAGGAAGTCAGATCTTCACAGGCACCAGAAAACGCACTCGGGTGAAAAGCCATTAAATTGCTCTCCGAGGGAGAGAACATGTTCACGGTCATCTCCACGAAACAAGCATCAGAAGATCCGGAATGATAGGGAAGTGGAATCAAAAGGTGTAATGCAAAGTGCTGCAATGAGTCCTGAAAAAGATGCATCTTTTCATCCTATACAGGTGGATCCTGAGAGATGCCTAGATGTAGTGGATGTCATGATTCCTGACAACAATTCCTTTTTAGACCTCATGCAGTTGGATCCTGAGAGGTTGCTGGATGTAATGAGCCCTGACGACAATTCCTCTTTCGACCCCATGCAGGTGGATACTGAGAGATGTCTGCTGGAATGGCTGGAGAGTCAAAGTTTTGAGTACTTCTGTTAACTCTTGAAGTCCTGGAATGTGCATGTTTGTGTCTCTGTTAGATCAGTTAATAAGGTACGAAATATTATTTCCGTGATTTGCAGTACTCCAAGCTAGATTGATGTTTCGGCCACAACGCAAGCAGCCGTATTCAGGTGGAGAACAGGTCTGTCAAGTAGTCATTCAGACTCTGTCTACTTGACAGACCTATTCTCCACCTGAAGATGGCTGCTTGCGTTATGGCCGAAAAGTCGTTATGTTTTATTTTTATTATTTTATTACTTCACTTCTACGTGACTTTACCAAAAGAACCAAGAAGATTTATCCCTGCAGTCACGAAAGCTTTAAATCGAAATAGAGTGATGTTGTGAATGCACTATAATGTGTTCAGATGAACGTATTCCTTTTAAGTTCCAGAAGTGTTCACTTATTTCAGGATTACAACAATGTTATACTTCTATAGATGCGTTGCTTCGTCTGGTGGTTGTATCATCGGGACTGGTAAATGTGTGGTGTTTATGTTCATCTTCTCACAGTTAATTGCGTGTTGAAGTTTATTCTAGACGTCGTCACGTTAAGGTGGTGCCTTGTAGTCCTATCGGACTACTTGTTGATGTGTTGTGAAGCGCAGTGGTTGTGTGGTGGTTCAATTTCTAATTTTACTCTCGTGGTTAAGTGGTTTTGTTTAGCTAAAGTTGGAGAAATACTGTGATCACAACTTTGCTCTATATTTTAAACATGTTCTTGAATTTTTTTTATCATTGTGTAATAAATAAATAACTTAATAATAGGTTTCAAAGTGTGCCTGGATTGCACGTTCGTTGTTCTTGTGTTTGATGGCTTGGACTTCTGGACGAATGGCTTCAGTCGAAAAGGATGTCAATGGGGAAATCGACGTTTACGTGTTAGATTTTAAGAATATGTTTTAACTGTTGAAATTGGGAAATAATTTGCCCAGTTCCTTCCTCTTTGAGCAAGCGTATTAATAAATATTTCGATACGAGTGTTAACGTGAATTTTCTTGCAGATTAATAAAGACCTGAATTGTTTTTAAAGATGACTGATCGTACCTTATTTCAACCATATCCTTCCTTTAAAAAACACGGACGAGTAGACATACACACACAAGTGTGCTTATAAACACGACTGTCTATACAGCGGTGTGCATTCACACACGAGTGTGCATGTGTCTCTACGAGTTTTAACTTTAATTTGCTTGCAGAACAATAAAGACCTGACATGTTAAAGATGACTAATCGTCCCTTTTTGCTACAATGTTCATAGCGAACACGTGTGGAGGCGAGTTTCAGGTGAAGCATCTCCAGCACACAAGTTTACCCTCACCTGGCAGCATCGTGGCTGTCCGCTGATCACACTCATGACGTCACACTCATGACGTCACACGCACGAGCTGTAGGGGCGGGGCTCTGTCCACTCAGTGGCGCTGTTTTCATTAATTTAGCACAACGAGCGGGGAGTCTCATCCCTGTAGTTCCCTGTTGTGGTGCCGCATTCATCACCACGTTGCCCTCAATTCTTTGTGCTCAACACACACCCACACACGAGAGGACATAGCAGTGTATATGCATAGACGAATGTGCATACACACCGCTTTGTACATACAAACAGCTACACTACCGCTCCCCAAGTGTACTTACACTGCAGTGTAAATACACACACGCTTACAAGCGATACCATTTCGATTATCATTAAAAGTGTATGACAGAAATCGTAATAATTTTCGTGGATTAAATTAAACAAATCACCTTGATTGTTCTGACGCGCTCATATCAACACAAGTGCTTCAATATTTTTATAAAACAAAGTCAGCATGGTATAAACCTGCACCTCAAAGTCCAAATCACAATTTTAATACTACAGTCTGCATCTGCCTGGTAACGCCTTTGAACAGGCAGCAGTTTGCAGCACATTGCAGGGTGAATATTAGCAAATTAACGTGAATTATGCGGTGACATGAATATACGTATTCAGGATTAAGCTCAATTGCCAGATTCCACAAGTAATGACTAATCCCATATCTGCATTTCCCATAAATATGCTAAATTCATCTTGATATGCAAACTCTTGGAACCTCCGAGTTCAACCAGCCTACACAACAAAGGCTCATTCCTAACAGCGTGTTTCAGCCGCATCGAACCTCACAATAATAATATCCTCCCACCCTCAACCAGTATATATATACAAGGACTGTTTTCTTGAAATTTCTCTTACTTGATACAGCTATCGTGCTGTGACGGTTCCACCTGAAGACGGAAGCTTGTGTTGCCTCCGAAACGTCGTGAGAATTAATTTATTATGTTTTATTTATTTTATTTTATTATTTCCCTTCTACGTGACTTTACCGAAAGAACCAAGAAGATAGAGAAGCTCTGTTGCTAGATATGCAGATTGTAAATTCCAAAAATAACAATTGAATGTAAAGTTCATGAAATGCAACGTCGAGAACTTCATCTTTCATCAATGCAACATCATTCCAAACGACCCCACCATTCGTGTGCTGGTGTCATTGACCCAATTCGATTGATACCTGTGACTTACAGCTTTCCACACCTTACGCCACGCTCCCACGCCCCCTTCATTCGTGTTTTGTTTCTCAGAAGGAGGCATTCCCTGTTGTTTGCCAATCCCCTGCCACGAGTAAAGTTTTGAAAAAACAACCCCCTTCCTTCATTGTCTCGTCCTCCATCTCTTCCGTCGTGAGAATTATTTTATTATGTTTTATTTTTATTATTTTATTACTTCCCTTCTACGTGACTTTACCGAAAGAACCATGAAGATGAATCCCTGCAGTTTAGAGGACATTGTCGGGTGAATATTAGCAAATTCACAGGAAGCACGGAATTATGCATGGAGATGTATGTAATTATTCAAACAGAAGTGTACAATTACGCAGTATAATGTGCATACGTATTAAGGTTAAATTACAATGGACAGATTCGCTAAGCTATGTTGCTACATATGCGGATTGTTAATGTAAAAAATTAACAATTGAATGCAAAGTCCATGATAGGCCAAGTCGAGAACAAAGGATTTGGATGCTAGAGGGGAGTTATAAGGGGCTTAAATTTAGGCCTCAAGACCATTTCGAGAGGGATTTCACTGAGGATAGACGCGCAACTCCTGGCTCTGCAGATTACCCTTTTCCTGCGAGACCCAGCCTGGCGAGCCCGATTGCCTGGCGACTGGGAGAGTTCGTGGCGATCTCTTCAGACGGGTTACAGGGAGATCGACACGCCGTGCATCAACAAGTAAGTGTCTTCGTTAGTGGATAAAACTGGTAGTCGCGTGTAGCCCGACTTACGAGACGTTACTGTGTGTCGGTTAGACGTTAGTGAGAGTTTGCTTTTTGGCAATTTGAGCCAGACATGCACGCAGCTTAGAGGGTGCCTTTAACTCTCAACAACACCCGCGACTGTTACTCTGCTCTGAAGAATCAGTCACATGGAGCAGATAAACTCTCCACAGCGCCACGCACACACGGGCGAGAAGCCGTTCAATTGCTCTGTTTGTTTGAAGGAATTTTCATGGAAGTCATATCTTCACAGGCACCAGAAGACACACACGGGCGAGAAGCCATTCAAGTGCTCTGTGTGTGGGAAGGCATTTTCACTGAAATCAAATCTTAACACTCACCAGAAAACACACTCTGGTGAGAAGCCATTCAATTGCTCTGTGTGTGGGAAGACATTTTCACTGAAATCCAATCTTAACACTCACCAGAAAACACACTCTGGTGAGAAGCCATTCAAGTGCTCTGTGTGTGGGAAGGCATTTTCACAGAAATCACATCTTAACACTCACCAGAAAACACACTCTGGTGAGAAGCCATTCAATTTCTCTGTGTGTGGGAAGGCATTTTCACAGAAATCACATCTTAACACTCACCAGAAAACACACTCTGGTGAGAAGCCATTCAATTTCTCTGTGTGTGGGAAGACATTTTCACAGAAATCCAATCTTAACACTCACCAGAAGACACACACGGGCGAGAAGCCATTCAAGTGCGCTGTGTGTGGGAAGACATTTTCACTGAAATCCAATCTTAACACTCACCAGAAGACACACACGGGCGAGAAGCCATTCAATTGCTCTGTGTGTGGGAAGACATTTTCACTGAAATCCAATCTTAACACTCACCAGAAAATACACTCTGGTGAGAAGCCATTCAAGTGCTCTGTGTGTGGGAAGGCATTTTCACAGAAATCACATCTTAACACTCACCAGAAAACACACTCTGGTGAGAAGCCATTCAATTTCTCTGTGTGTGGGAAGACATTTTCACAGAAATCCAATCTTAACACTCACCAGAAGACACACACGGGCGAGAAGCCATTCAAGTGCGCTGTGTGTGGGAAGACATTTTCACTGAAATCCAATCTTAACACTCACCATAAGACACACACGGGCGAGAAGCCATTCAATTGCTCTGTGTGTGGGAAGACATTTTCACTGAAATCCAATCTTAACACTCACCAGAAAACACACTCTGGTGAGAAGCCATTCAATTTCTCTGTGTGTGGGAAGACATTTTCACTGAAATCCAATCTTAACACTCACCAGAAGACACACACGGGCGAGAAGCCATTCAATTGCTCTGTGTGTGGGAAGACATTTTCACTGAAATCCAATCTTAACACTCACCAGAAAACACACTCTGGTGAGAAGCCATTCAAGTGCTCTGTGTGTGGGAAGGCATTTTCACAGAAATCACATCTTAACACTCACCAGAAAACACACTCTGGTGAGAAGCCATTCAATTTCTCTGTGTGTGGGAAGACATTTTCACAGAAATCCAATCTTAACACTCACCAGAAGACACACACGGGCGAGAAGCCATTCAAGTGCGCTGTGTGTGGAAAGACATTTTCACTGAAATCCAATCTTAACACTCACCAGAAGACACACTCGGGCGAGAAGCCATTCAAGTGCTCTCTTTGTGCGAAGGCATTTGTAAGGAAGTCAGATCTTCACAGGCACCAGAAAACGCACTCGGGTGAAAAGCCATTAAATTGCTCTCCGAGGGAGAGAACATGTTCACGGTCATCTCCACGAAACAAGCATCAGAAGATCCGGAATGATAGGGAAGTGGAATCAAAAGGTGTAATGCAAAGTGCTGCAATGAGTCCTGAAAAAGATGCATCTTTTCATCCTATACAGGTGGATCCTGAGAGATGCCTAGATGTAGTGGATGTCATGATTCCTGACAACAATTCCTTTTTAGACCTCATGCAGTTGGATCCTGAGAGGTTGCTGGATGTAATGAGCCCTGACGACAATTCCTCTTTCGACCCCATGCAGGTGGATACTGAGACATGGCTGCTGGAATGGCTGGAGAGTCAAAGTTTTGAGTTCTTCTGTTAACTCTTGAAGTCCTGGAATGTGCATGTTTGTGTCTCTGTTAGATCAGTTAATAAGGTACGAATTATTATTTCCGTGATTTCCAGTACTCCAAGCTAGAGTGATGTTTCGGCCACAACGCAAGCATCCGTCTTCAGGTGGAGAACAGGTCTGTCAAGTAGACAGAGTCATTCAGACTCTGAGTCATTCAGACTCTGTCTACTTGACAGACCTATTCTCCACCTGAAGATGGCTGCTTGCGTTGTGGCCGAAAAGTCGTGAAAATTATTTCATTATGTTTTATTTTTATTATTTTATTACTTCACTTCTACGTGACTTTACCAAAAGAACCAAGAAGATTGATCCCTGCAGTCACGAAAGCTTTAAATCGAAATAGAGTGATGTTGTGAATGCTCTATAATGTGTTCAGATGAACGTATTCCTTTTAAGTTCCAGAAGTGTTCACTTATTTCAGGATGACAACAATGTTATACTTCTATAGATGCGTTGCTTCGTCTGGTGGTTGTATCATCGGGACTGGTAAATGTGTGGTGTTTATGTTCATCTTCTCACAGCTAATTGCGTGTTGAAGTTTATTCTAGACGTCGTCACGTTAAGGTGGTGCCTTGTAGTCCTATCGGACTACTTGTTGATGTGTTGTGAAGCGCAGTGGTTGTGTGTTGGTTCAATTTCTAATTTTACTCTCGTGGTTAAGTGGTTTTGTTTAGCTAAAGTTGGAGAAATACTGTGATCACAACTTTGCTCTATATTTTAAACATGTTCTTGAATTTTTTTTTATCATTGTGTAATAAATAAATAACTTAATAATAGGTTTCAAAGTGTGCCTGAATTGCACGTTCGTTGTTCTTGTGTTTGATGGCTTGGACTTCTGGACGAATGGCTTCAGTCGAAAAGGATGTCAATGGGGAAATCGACGTTTACGTGTTAGATTTTAAGAATATGTTTTAACTGTTGAAATTGGGAAATAATTTGCCCAGTTCCTTCCTGTTTGAGCAAGCGTATTAATAAATATTTCGATACGAGTGTTAACGTGAATTTTCTTGCAGATTAATAAAGACCTGAATTGTTTTTAAAGATGACTGATCGTACGTTATTTCAACCATATCCTTCCTTTAAAAAACACGGACGAGTAGACATACACACACAAGTGTGCTTATAAACACGACTGTCTATACAGCGGTGTGCATTCGCACACGAGTGTGCATGTGTCTCTACGAGTTTTAACTTTAATTTGCTTGCAGAACAATAAAGACCTGACATGTTAAAGATGACTAATCGTCCCTTTTTGCTACAATGTTCATAGCGAACACGTGTGGAGGCGAGTTTCAGGTGAAGCATCTCCAGCACACAAGTTGACCCTCACCTGGCAGCATCGTGGCTGTCCGCTGATCACACTCATGACGTCACACTCATGACGTCACACGCACGAGCTGTAGGGGCGGGGCTCTGTCCGCTCAGTGGCGCTGTTTTCATTAATTTAGCACCACGAGCGGGGAGTCTCATCCCTGTAGTTCCCTGTTGTGGTGCCGCATTCATCACCACGTTGCCCTCAATTCTTTGTGCTCAACACACACCCACACACGAGAGGACATAGCAGTGTATATGCATAGACGAATGTGCATACACACCGCTTTGTACATACAAACAGCTACACTACCGCTCCCCAAGTGTACTTACACTGCAGTGTAAATACACACACGCCTACAAGCGATTCCATTTCGATTATCAATAAAAGTGTATGACAGCAATCGTAATAATTTTCGTGGATTAAATTAAACAAATCACCTTGATTGTTCTGACGCGGTCATATCAACACAAGTACTTCAATATTTTTATAAAACAAAGTCAGCACGGTATAAACTTGCACCTCAAAGTCCAAATCACAATTTTAATACTGCAGTCTGCATCTTCCTGGTAACGCCATTGAACTGGCAGCAGTTTGCAGCACATTGCCGGGTGAATATTAGCAAATTCACAGGAAGCACGGACTTATGCATGGAGATGTAAATCTTTATTCAAACGGAAGCGTACAATTATGCAGTGCGAAGTACATACATATTAAGGTTTAATTGCAATGGCCAGATTTGCTAAGCTATGCTGCGACATATGCGAATTGTTAATGTAAAAATTAACAATTGAATGCAAAGTACATGAAAGGCCAGGACGAGAACAAAGGATTTGGATGCTAGAGGGGAGTTATAAGGGGCTTAAAATCAGACCTCAAGACCATTTCGAGAGAGATTTCACTGAGGATAGACGCTCGACTCCTCTCTCTGCAGATTACCCTTCTCCTGCGAGACCCAGCCTGGCGAGCCCGATTGCCTGGCGACTGGGAGAGTTCGTGGCGATCTCTTCAGACGGGTTACAGGGACATCGACACGCCGTGCATCAACAAGTAAGTGTCTTCGTTAGTGGATAAAACTGGTAGTCGCGTGTAGCCCGACTTACGAGACGTTACTGTGTGTCGGTTAGACGTTAGTGAGAGTTTGCTTTTTGGCGATTTGAGACAGACATCAACGCAGCTTAGAGGGTGCCTTTAACTCTCAACAACACCCGCGACTGTTACTCTGCTCTGAAGAATCAGTCACATGGAGCAGATACTCTCTCCACAACGCCACGCACACACGATTGCTCTGTTTGTTTGAAGGCATTTTCATGGAAGTAAGATCTTCACAGGCACCAGAAGACACACACGGGCGAGAAGCCATTCAAGTGCTCTGTGTGTGGGAAGGCATTTTCACTGAAATCAAATCTTAACACTCACCAGAAAACACACTCTGGTGAGAAGCCATTCAATTGCTCTGTGTGTGGGAAGACATTTTCACTGAAATCCAATCTTAACACTCACCAGAAGACACACGGGCGAGAAGCCATTCAATTGCTCTGTGTGTGGGAAGACATTTTCACTGAAATCCAATCTTAACACTCACCAGAAAACACACTCTGGTGAGAAGCCATTCAAGTGCTCTGTGTGTGGGAAGGCATTTTCACAGAAATCACATCTTAACACTCACCAGAAAACACACTCTGGTGAGAAGCCATTCAATTTCTCTGTGTGTGGGAAGACATTTTCACTGAAATCCAATCTTAACACTCACCAGAAGACACACACGGGCGAGAAGCCATTCAATTGCTCTGTGTGTGGTAAGACATTTTCACTGAAATCCAATCTTAACACTCACCAGAAAACACACTCTGGTGAGAAGCCATTCAAGTGCTCTGTGTGTGGGAAGGCATTTTCACAGAAATCACATCTTAACACTCACCAGAAAACACACTATGGTGAGAAGCCATTCAATTTCTCTGTGTGTGGGAAGACATTTTCACAGAAATCCAATCTTAACACTCACCAGAAGACACACACGGGCGAGAAGCCATTCAAGTGCGCTGTGTGTGGGAAGACATTTTCACTGAAATCCAATCTTAACACTCACCATAAGACACACACGGGCGAGAAGCCATTCAATTGCTCTGTGTGTGGGAAGACATTTTCACTGAAATCCAATCTTAACACTCACCAGAAAACACACTCTGGTGAGAAGCCATTCAAGTGCTCTGTGTGTGGGAAGGCATTTTCACAGAAATCACATCTTAACACTCACCAGAAAACACACTCTGGTGAGAAGCCATTCAATTTCTCTGTGTGTGGGAAGACATTTTCACTGAAATCCAATCTTAACACTCACCAGAAGACACACACGGGCGAGAAGCCATTCAATTGCTCTGTGTGTGGGAAGACATTTTCACTGAAATCCAATCTTAACACTCACCAGAAAACACACTCTGGTGAGAAGCCATTCAAGTGCTCTGTGTGTGGGAAGGCATTTTCACAGAAATCACATCTTAACACTCACCAGAAAACACACTCTGGTGAGAAGCCATTCAATTTCTCTGTGTGTGGGAAGACATTTTCACAGAAATCCAATCTTAACACTCACCAGAAGACACACACGGGCGAGAAGCCATTCAAGTGCGCTGTGTGTGGGAAGACATTTTCACTGAAATCCAATCTTAACACTCACCAGAAGACACACTCGGGCGAGAAGCCATTCAAGTGCTCTCTTTGTGCGAAGGCATTTGTAAGGAAGTCAGATCTTCACAGGCACCAGAAAACGCACTCGGGTGAAAAGCCATTAAATTGCTCTCCGAGGGAGAGAACATGTTCACGGTCATCTCCACGAAACAAGCATCAGAAGATCCGGAATGATAGGGAAGTGGAATCAAAAGGTGTAATGCAAAGTGCTGCAATGAGTCCTGAAAAAGATGCATCTTTTCATCCTATACAGGTGGATCCTGAGAGATGCCTAGATGTAGTGGATGTCATGATTCCTGACAACAATTCCTTTTTAGACCTCATGCAGTTGGATCCTGAGAGGTTGCTGGATGTAATGAGCCCTGACGACAATTCCTCTTTCGACCCCATGCAGGTGGATACTGAGACATGGCTGCTGGAATGGCTGGAGAGTCAAAGTTTTGAGTTCTTCTGTTAACTCTTGAAGTCCTGGAATGTGCATGTTTGTGTCTCTGTTAGATCAGTTAATAAGGTACGAATTATTATTTCCGTGATTTCCAGTACTCCAAGCTAGAGTGATGTTTCGGCCACAACGCAAGCAGCCGTCTTCAGGTGGAGAACAGGTCTGTCAAGTAGACAGAGTCATTCAGACTCTGAGTCATTCAGACTCTGTCTACTTGACAGACCTGTTCTCCACCTGAAGACGGCTCCTTGCGTTGTCGCCGAAACGTCGTGAGAATTATTTATTATGTTTTATTTTTATTATTTTCCTTTTACGTGACTTTACCGTAAGAACCAAGAAGATTAATCCCTGCAGTCACGAAAGCTTTAAATCGAAATAGAGTAATGTTGTGAATGCTCTATAATGTGTTTAGATGAAAGCCTTCCTTTTAAGTTCCAGAAGTGTTCACTTATTTCAGGATGACAACAATGTTATACTTGTATAGATGCGTTGCTTCGTCTGGTGGTTGTATCATCGGGACTGGTAAATGTGTGGTATTAATGGTAGAAGGTGCCATGCCATCTTCTCACAGCTAATTGCGTGTTAAAGTTTATTCTAGACTTCGTCACGTTAAGGTGGTGCTTTGTATTCCTATCGGACTACTTGTTGATGTGTTGTGAAGCGCAGTGGTTGTGTGGTGGTTCAATTTCTAATTTTACTCTCGTGGTTAAGTGGTTTTGTTTAGCTAAAGTTGGAGAAATACTGTGATCACAACTTTGCTCTATATTTTAAACATGTTCTTGAATTTTTTTTTATCATTGTGTAATAAATAAATAACTTAATAATAGGTTTCAAAGTGTGCCTGGATTGCACGTTCGTTGTTCTTGTGTTTGATGGCTTGGACTTCTGGACGAATGGCTTCAGTCGAAAAGGATGTCAATGGGGAAATCGACGTTTACGTGTTAGATTTTAAGAATATGTTTTAACTGTTGAAATTGGGAAATAATCTGCCCAGTTCCTTCCTGTTTGAGCAAGCGTATTAATAAATATTTCGATACGAGTGTTAACGTGAATTTTCTTGCAGATTAATAAAGACCTGAATTGTTTTTAAAGATGACTGATCGTACGTTATTTCAACCATATCCTTCCTTTAAAAAACACGGACGAGTAGACATACACACACAAGTGTGCTTATAAACACGACTGTCTATACAGCGGTGTGCATTCACACACGAGTGTGCATGTGTCTCTACGAGTTTTAACTTTAATTTGCTTGCAGAACAATAAAGACCTGACATGTTAAAGATGACTAATCGTCCCTTTTTGCTACAATGTTCATAGCGAACACGTGTGGAGGCGAGTTTCAGGTGAAGCATCTCCAGCACACAAGTTGACCCTCACCTGGCAGCATCGTGGCTGTCCGCTGATCACACTCATGACGTCACACTCATGACGTCACACGCACGAGCTGTAGGGGCGGGGCTCTGTCCGCTCAGTGGCGCTGTTTTCATTAATTTAGCACCACGAGCGGGGAGTCTCATCCCTGTAGTTCCCTGTTGTGGTGCCGCATTCATCACCACGTTGCCCTCAATTCTTTGTACGCAACACACACACACACACGAGAGGACATAGCAGTGTATATACATAGACGAATGTGCATACACACCGCTTTGTACATACAAACAGCTACACTACCGCTCCCCAAGTGTACTTACACAGCAGTGTAAATACACACACGCTTACAAGCGATACCATTTCGATTATCAATAAAAGTGTTTGACAGCAATCGTAATAATTTTCGTGGATTAAATTAAACAAATCACCTTGATTGTTCTGACGCGCTCATATCAACACAAGTACTTCAATATTTTTATAAAACAAAGTCAGCACGGTATAAACTTGCACCTCAAAGTCCAAATCACAATTTTAATACTGCATTTCCCTGGTAATGCCTTTGAACTGGCATCAGTTTGCAGCACATTGCAGGGTGAATATTAGCAAATTAACGCGAATTATGCGGTGAGATGAATATACGTATTCAGGATTAAGCTCAATAGCCAGAATCCACAAGTAATGACTAATCCCCTATATGCATTTCCCATAAATATGCTAAATTCCTATTGATATGCAAACTCTTGGAACCTCCGAGTTCAACCAGTCTACACAACAAAGGCTCATTCCTAACAGCGTGTTTCAGCCGCACCGAACCTCACAACAATAATATCCTCCCACCCTCAACCAGTATATATACAAGGACTGTTTTCTTGGAATTTCTCTTACTTGATACAGCTATCGTGCTGTGACGGTTCCACCTGAAGACGGAAGCTTGTGTTGCCTGCGAAACGTCGTGATAATTTTTTTATTATGTTTTATTTATTTTATTTCATTATTTCCCTTCTACGTGACTTTACCGAAAGAACCAAGAACATAGAGAAGCTCTGTTGCTAGATATGCAGATTGTAAATTCAAAAAATAACAATTGAATTTAAAGTTCATGAAATGCAAAGTCGAGAACGTCATCTTTCATCAATGCAACATCATTCCAAACGACCTCACCATTTGTGTGCTGGTGTCATTGACCCAATTCGATTGATACCTGTGACTTACAGCTTGCCACACCTTATGCCACGCTCCCACGCCCCCTTCATTCGTTTTTTGTTCATCAGAAGGAGGCACTCCCTGTTGTTTGCCAATCCCCTGCCACGATTAAAGTTTTGCAAAACAACCCCCTTCCTTCATTGACCGTGTTGAACGGTAACGCTGTGGTGGATGTGAGCAATTTCCCGGAGGGAAGGCTCGTAGCCACCACAGTGGCCCACGAGGTCTTTGGACGGGTGCGAGGGGCTGGTAACCCCTCAATACTCAATGCAATTAGCAAAAAAACTCGTCACAAATTTTAAATACGTGCAAAATATTGAACACATACACACTGGTGTATATACACACCGAAGGTCGTATGTTACAGACTAGAAGATGACGATTGTTTTTTTTTGCGTAACGTTATTATGAACCACGCTTTCGAGCTAAACCATTCAGATGATTATTCAAAGTTTATGACAGAAATTATAACAAAACACATTCCTTTGCTAAAAGCACCATGCTCAACACGAGTGTCCTTAAATATGTTTGTTAAACAGGTTCAGAACAGTATTAACTTGCACCTATTAGTCCAAGATGGGGCCGGCTAGTTTTTTTTGGCTAGTCCCGTGTGTGTTTGTTGTGTGAGGTGTCTTGATAGCAGTCGTTCTCCACTGTAGTCCTGGCATCTGCTGCTCAGATTCCTTCCACAGCTGTGGTCCCAGTGGCACCGTCTCTCCGGGGGGGAACCATGTGGAGTGTGTGTGTGACGTGTATCACGGGGTGTGTGGGTGTGTGCCTGGGATGTGTCACGGGGTAAGTGGGGAGCGGTAGTGCAGCGGTTAGCGCGCTGCGCTATGAACCTGGCGACCCGGGTTCGATTCCCGCTCACGGCCAACACCGCCAGTGACGATTATCTGAACCGGTCCTGGGCCTCCCCTAGGTCGACATTCGCGGTGACGTCACCACGACGCTTGTGCCAGGCCAAGTGCACCTTGAGGCTACCACGTGAAGTGTCGAACGCCCGCTGGCAGGAGGTCACGGGGCAGACCCAGCAGGTGCCACGGGTCGACTGACCGAGATGACCGAGATGACCGAGATGACTGGCTGATGCACCACCTGTGCCCCCTACTGTACCAACTTGCTGTGCTTTAGCCACCCGTTGTTGTGAGCGTCGCTCCTCTGCCCTCCGTTGTTGTTGGAGGGCGACTGCCTCCAACTGCCCAGTAGCGTCCTTCACGAACCTGCATCACCACCTCCACCACCTACACCTCCTCCACCTCCTCCTTTGTTTCGTCCTCCATCTCTTCCGTCGTGAGAATTATTTTATTATGTTATATTTTTATTATTTTATTACTTCCCTTCTACGTGACTTTACCGAAAGAACCATGAAGATGAATCCCTGCAGTTTAGAGGACATTGTCGGGTGAATATTAGGAAATTCACAGGAAGCATGGATTTATGCATGGAGATGTATGCAATTATTCAAACAGAAGTGTACAATTACGCAGGAGGATGTACATACGTATTAAGGTTAAATTACAATGGCCAGATTCGCTAAGCTATGTTGCTACATATGCGGATTGTTAATGTAGAAATTAACAATTGAATGCAACGTCCATGATAGGCCAAGTCGAGAACAAAGGATTTGGATGCTAGAGGGGAGTTATAAGGGGCTTAAATTTAGGCCTCAAGACCATTTCGAGAGGGATTTCACTGAGGAGAGACGCGCAACTCCTCGCTCTGCAGATTAACCTTCTCCTGCGAGACCCAGCCTGGCGAGCACGATTGCCTGGCGACTGGGAGAGTTCGTGGCAATCTCTTCAGACGGGTTACAGGGACATCGACACGCCGTGCATCAACAAGTAAGTGTCTTCGTTAGTGGATACAACTGGTAGTCGCGTGTAGCCCGACTTACGAGACGTTACTGTGTGTCGGTTAGACGTTAGTGAGAGTTTTGCTTTTGGCGATTTGAGACAGACATCCACGCAGCTTAGAGGGTGCCTTCAACTCTCAACAAGACCCGCGACTGTTACTCTGCTCTGAAGAATCAGTCACATGGAGCAGATACTCTCTCCACAGCGCCACGCACACACGGGCGAGAAGCCGTTCAATTACTCTGTGTGTGGGAAGGCATTTTTACAGAAATCACATCTTAACACTCACCAGAAAACACACTCGGGCGAGAAGCCATTCAAGTGCTCTGTTTGTTTGAAGGCATTTGCAAGGAAAGCAATTCTTCACAGTCATCAGAAGACACACACCGGCGAGAAGCCATTCAAGTGCTCTATTTGTGGTAAAACATTTTCACAGAAATCACATCTTCACAGTCACCAGAAAACACACTCGGGCGAGAAGCCATTCAAGTGCTCTGTGTGTGGGAAGTCATTTGCATGGAAGTCATTTCTTCACAGGCACCAGAAAACACACTCGGGTGAAAAGCGAATCAATTGCTCTACGAGGGAGAGGAAATGTTCACGGTCATCACCCCGAAACAAGCATCAGAAGATCCGCAATGATAGGGAAGTGAAATCTAAAGGTGTAATGCAAAGTGCTGCAATGAGTCCTGAAAAAAATGCATCTTTCGAAGCTATACAGGCGGATCCTGAGAGATCGTTGAATGTAGCGGATTTAACGAGTCCTGACGACAATTCATCTTTCGACCCCATGCAGTTGGATCCTGAGAGATGGCTAGATGTAGTGGATCTAATCAGCGCTGAAGACAATTCCACTTTCGACCCCATGCAGTTGGATACTCAAAAATGGCTGCTGGAGTGGCTGGAAAATCAAAGTTTTGAGCTGTTGAAGTCCTGGAACGTGCATGTCTGTATCTCTGTAAGATTAATTAATAACGTACAATTTATTAAATCAGAAATTTACAGCAATACTCCAAGCTAGTGTGATCATTTGAACAAATATGTTTGATTGCTCTGTGTGTTTGAAGCATTTTCACGGTTAGAATAAAAGCTGAATTCGAAAGTGATGTAATGAGATCTAAAGGAAATTCCACTTTCGACCCCATGCAGTTGGATCCTGAGAGATGGCTGGATGTAGTGGAGTGGCTGGAGACTCAAACGTATTGAGTACATCTGTTAACTGTTGCCCTGTGTATATTCGTGTCTCTTAGATAATTTTTTCAGCGATTTCCATTACTCCGAGCTAGAGTGATGTTGTGAATGCTCTATAATGTGTTCAGATAAAAGTATTCCTTGTAAGTTC
Organism: Lampetra planeri; assembly: GCF_965212315.1. Classification (NCBI taxonomy): domain Eukaryota; kingdom Metazoa; phylum Chordata; class Hyperoartia; order Petromyzontiformes; family Petromyzontidae; genus Lampetra; species Lampetra planeri. The sequence goes on from NC_136185.1 coordinate 873,779, forward strand.
CAGAAGTGTTCACTTATTTCAGAATGACAACAATGTTATACTTCTATAGATGCCTTGCTTCGTCTGGTGGTTGTATCATCGGGACTGGTAAATGTGTGGTGTTTATGGTAGAAGGTGCCATGTCATCTTCTCACAGCTAATTGCGTGTTAAAGTTTATTCTAGACTTCGTCACGTTCAGGTGGTGCTTTGTAGTCCTATCGGACTACTTGTTGATGTGTTGTGAAGCGCAGTGGTTGTGTGGTGGTTCAATTTCTAATTTTACTCTCGTGGTTAAGTGGTTTTTTTAGCTAAAGTTGGAGAAATACTGCGAACACAACTTTGCTCAATATTTTAAACATGTTCTTTAACTTTTTTTATCAATGTTTAATAAGCAAAATAACTTAAAATAATAGGTTTCAGAGTGTGCGTGGATTCCACGTTCGTTGTTCTTGTGTTTGATGGCTTGGACTTCTGGACGAATGGCTTCAGTTGAAAAGGACGTCAATGGGGAAATCGACGTTTACGTGTTAGATTTTAAGAATATGTTTTAACTGTTGAATTCCTATTGGGAAATAATTTGCCTAGTCCCTTTCTGTTTGAGCAAGCGTATTAATACAGATTTCAAATACGAGTATTAACGTGAATTTTTTTGCAGATTAATAAAGACCTAAATTGTTTTTAAAGATGACTGATCGTACGTTATTTCAACCCTATCCTTCCTTTAAAAAACACGGACGAGTAGACATACACACACAAGTGTGCTTATAAACACGACTGTCTATAAAGCGATGTGCATTCACACACGAGTGTGCATGTGTTTCTACGAGTTTTAACTTTAATTTTCTTGCAGAACAATGAAAACCTGACATGTTAAAGATGACTAATTGTCCCTTGTTGAAGAAGAAAAATAATAAAATAATAAAAATTAAACAATTGAAAAAAAATTTAAATTAATTGTATATGTTTTATTTTAATTAAATAATAAAACAATACATTTAAAACAGAATAAAATTACTTCATAAAATTATTTTATTATGTGTATTAATTTATTACTTCCCTTCTTCTTGACTTTACCGAAAAAACCAAGAAGGTTAATTTACTTGCAGAACAATAAAAACCTGAGATGTTAAAGATGACTAATCGTCCCTTATTGCAACAATGTTCATAGCGAACACGTGTGGAGGCGAGTTTCAGGTGAAGCATCTCCAGCACACAAGTTGACCCTCACCTGGCAGCATCGTGGCTGTCCGCTGATCACACTCATGACGTCACACTCATGACGTCACACGCACGAGCTGTAGGGGCGGGGCTCTGTCCGCTCAGTGGCGCTGTTTTCATTAATTTAGCACCACGAGCGGGGAGTCTCATCCCTGTAGTTCCCTGTTGTGGTGCCGCATTCATCACCACGTTGCCCTCAATTATTTGTACGAAACACACACCCACACACGAGTGGACATAGCAGTGTATATACATAGACGAATGTGCATACACACCGCTTTGTACATACATACCGCTACACTACCGCTCCCCAAGTGTACTTACACTGCAGTGTAAATACACACACGCTTACAAGCGATACCATTTCGATTATCATTAAAAGTGTATGACAGCAATCGTAATAATTTTCGTGGATTAAATTAAACAAATCACCTTGATTGTTCTGACGCGCTCATATCAACACAAGTGCTTCAATATTTTTATAAAACAAAGTCAGCACGGTATAAACCTGCACCTCAAAGTCCAAATCACAATTTTAATACTACAGTCTGCATCTGCCTGGTAACGCCTTTGAACAGGCAGCAGTTTGCAGCACATTGCAGGGTGAATATTAGCAAATTAACGTGAATTATGCGGTGACATGAATATACGTATTCAGGATTAGGCTCAATAGCCAGATTCCACAAGTAATGACTAATCCCATATCTGCATTTCCCATAAATATGCTAAATTCCTCTTGATATGCAAACTCTTGGAACCTCCGAGTTCAACCAGCCTACACAACAAAGGCTCATTCCTAACAGCGTGTTTCAGCCGCATCGAACCTCACAATAATAATATCCTCCCAAACTCTACCAGATACATACTCGAGTACACATATGCACTCCCTTGTACACACACCCACACATGAGTGGGCATAGCAGTGTATATACATAGACGAATGTGCATACATATACACACGAATGTACATATACAGGGGTGTACATACAGATATGCAACGCATTGTACATACACACGAGTGTACATACAAAGCATTGTACGTCAACTAGGATTGCGTTCCACTGCGACCACGCACGTTTGATCCTACATACATAAGCACACAAATACATGTACATGCACACACGAGTGCTCGTCTTGTTGTAGTGTTTCCTATGTTATGGTTTATGGTAAACGCAGGAGTACAAAACGTGCACTGCACACCTACGTTCCCTTTGCCCATTGATCGTGATGATGATGATGATGAATAACATGTTACTTGATGTAACAGAAAAACGAATGCTGACAATTGGAACAATACATATGCTCAACGAGTTTTGATTAGGATGGTGCGGTTAAATAGCTATTCCAATCCATTGAGATTGCACATTCAGCAAATTATAATGCGACCACAATGCGATCCTAATAATTATAGGGCAATTTAATCCCTCACCCCCAGTTCGCATATCCGTCCCTAGTTTAGTAAATAAATATATCTTGATACATCTGAGTATAGTTGGATTATAATGTAGGAGGACATAGAAGGAATCTAACTCGAATTATATGCATCTTCGGTGGATGCATGAGCAACCACCACTCCTCGACTCCCGTTGATTGGGAGGTGAGCCCACGGTAGCCTGGCGCTTACAGCTTTCTACACCTTACGCCACGCTCCCACGTCCCCTTGATTCGTTTGTTTTTCTCTGAAGAAGAGCCCCCTGTTGTTTGGCATTCTCCTGCCAGGTAGACACTCAGTGGCGCTGTTTTCATTAATTTAGCACCACGAGCGGGGAGTCTCATCCCTGTAGTTCCCTGTTGTGGTGCCGCATTCATTAACACGTTGCCCTCAATTCTTTGTACGACACAATATGAAAATAAGTTGCGTGTTCCAATACACATACTTACACGAGTACACTCCCTTGTACACACACACGAGTGGACATACACAGCGGTGGAGAAAAATGCACGAATGTGCATCCACCCCGCTTTGTACACACAAAGATAAAGATCTCCCTATAGCCTTAACAGACTGTAGGGGCAAGTTAGCGAGCACCTATGAAGGCCGCAACGGTACACGAGGGGGTGGGTGGCCAGCACCACGCCCGACCGCCTTTGTCTCCCCACCAGGTACTCATTTGAGGCTGAGTCGACCAAGATGGAGGCCCGGGACCGGTTCAGATAATCGTCACTGGTGTTGGCCGTGAGCGGGAATCGAACCCGTGTTGCCGGGTTCACAGCGCAGCGCGCTAACCGCTGCACCACCGCTCCCCACATATACACTCCCTTGTACACACACCCACACACGAGTGGACATACACAGTGCTGTAGGAAAAATTCACGAATGTGCATAGACACCGCTTTGTACATACACACACGGGTGCACGTGCATATGTAGTGGTGGTGTTGACGTGCGCCGACAGTGATGGATCACGGGGCGGCACGAGGTGCGGGGTTGGGCACGCGATGTGGGCGTGGTGTGGACGCGCGCGCCGGGAGTGAGGGATGACGGGCGGCGCGGCGTGGGTGTTGAGGCGCGCTGACACGAGGTGGGGAAAAGAGGATCGTAGCCAGCGCCCGGTGATTGGTCGAATGGGATAGGTGCTCTCAGCGACGTCCGCAGGAGGGGTATAAAGGGTGACGCGCGAGAGCACTCGTGGTTGTTTAACCAGTTGAAGATCGAAGACGGAGTGGAAGGAGTAGGGCCCGAGACCCCTAGTCCCGCCGTCCTTATCGGGACCGGGGCCCTGTGTGGCTCGAAGGCGAGATTGTGGGACCCGTGGTCCGACGCCCATGTGGGTCGGGACTGTGGGACCCAGGGTCGAGACGGACACCCCGGCTGGGAGTGTTCCGAGAGGCTACGGGGCGTAAGAGCCCGTGTCGGTGTAGCCCGGAGGACTGGGTAGGGTTAGGCTGGTGTTAGCCACCCGAGAAACTGAGTGGGTGTTGGTCACCCGAGTAGCTAAGTGGGCGTTGGTCGCCCGAGTAGCTAAGTGGGTGTTGGTCACCCGAGTAACCCAGTGGGTGTTGGTCACCCGAGTAGCTAAGTGGGTGTTGGTCACCCGTGTTGCTAAGTGGGTGTTGGTCACCCGTGTTGCTAAGTGGGTGTTGGTCACCCGTGTAGCTAAGTGGGTGTTGGTCACCCGTGTAAATATAGTTGGTTCAATAAAAGAGTGTGCTACCCGTGAAGTCGTCTCCCGCCGAGTTACTACATTACACATGCACAGTGTAATTGCACACAGCAATGTTTATGAACACATGTGCACGTATACAGCAGTGTGCATGCTCAGGGATTGCGTTTTAACACACACAAATATGCGAGCACACACGATTGTACATACATACACACGTGTACAGACCCACACGTGTCCATGAACGAGTGTAAATACACACACGAGTGCACATGCACACGAATGTACCCACAGAGAAGTACACACCCATGAACATACACATGGCTACAGTTCACTGCTGTAATGGCTGGTGCTTATGCTAGAAGGTGGCATGTGTTGTAATTGTTGCACAGCAAATGATGTGAGCGTGCTGTCTTGTTTATTCCAAACTTTGTCACGTTAAGGTGGTGCTTCGTAGTCCTATCGGATTACTTGTTGATGTGGTGTGATGCGCATTGGTTGTGAGGTGTTTCAATTGCTGATTTTACTCTCGTTGTTAAGTGGTCTTGTTGAGCTAAAGTTGGAGAAAGAAATTGCTCACACACGCTTACAAGCGATACCATTTCGATAATCAATAAAAGTGTATGACAGCAATCGTAATAATTGTCGTGAATTAAATTAAACAAATCACCTTGATTTACTGACGCGCTCATATCAACACAAATACTTAAATATGTTTCATAAAACAAAGTCAGTACAGTATACATTTGCACCTCTTAGTCGAAATCGAACTGGACATCAGCATTTTGATACTTCAGACTGTATGTCGATGTTAAATCCTCTAAACTTGCATCAGTTTAAAGGACATTGTCGGGTGAATATTGGCAAATTAACACGAAGCACGGAATTATGCATGGATATGTATATCTTTATTTAAACGGAAGCGTACAATTACGCAGTAGGATGTACATACGTATTAAGGTTAAATTACAATGGCCAGATTCGCTAATCTATGTTGCTACATATGCAGATTGTTAATGTAAAAATTAACAATTGAATGCAAAGTCCATGATATGCCAAGTCGAGAACAAAGGATTTGTATGCTAGAGGGGAGTTATAAGGGGCTTAAAATCAGACCTCAAGACCATTTCGAGAGGGATTTCACTGAGGATAGACGCTCGACTCCTCGCTCTGCAGATTACCCTTCTCCTGCGAGACCCAGCCTGGCGAGCCCGATTGCCTGGCGACTGGGAGAGTTCGTGGCGATCTCTTCAGACGTGTTACAGGGACATCGACACGCCGTGCATCAACAAGTAAGTGACGAGTGTAAATACACACACGAGTCCACATGCACACGAATGTACCCACACAGCAGTACACACCCATGTACATACACATGGCTACAATTCCCTGTTGTGATGCCGCATTCATTACCACGTTGCCCCTCAATTCTTTGTACGACACAATAGTATAACAATAATACACGAGTACACGTATACACTCCCATGTACACACAGCCACACACGAGTGGACTTACACAGAGGTGTAGATACATACACGAATGTGCACATACACCGCTTTGTACATACACATACGGGTGCACATGCATACGCGAGTGTGCATACACACACGAGTATACATACACAGCAGTGTACGTACACAGGGATTGCGTTTGACATCACAAATAAATGTGCTAACAAATGATTGTACATACCCATACACACACATACACGCATGTACATAGCCACATAAACAAGTGTAAATAAACACGTGTACACACATTGCAGGGTGAATATTAGCAAATGAACGCGAATTATGTGGTGAGATGCACATATGTATTCAGGCTTAAGCTCAATAGCCAGATTAGCGAAGCTAATTGCTAGATATGCAGATTGTTATTTCCAAAAATAACAATTGAATGTAAAGTTCGTAAAATGCAAAGTCGAGAACTTCATCTTTCATCAATGCAACATCATTCCAAACGACCCCACCATTCGTGTGCTGGTGTCATTGACCCAATTCGAATGAAACCTGTGACCTACAGCTTTCCACACCTTACGCCACGCTCCCACGCCCCCTTCATTCGTTTTTTGTTTATCAGAAGGAGGCATTCCCTGTTGTTTGCCAATCCCCTGCCACGAGTAAAATTTTGCTAAAACAACCCCCTTCCTTCATTGACGGTGTTGGACGGTAACGCTGTGGTGGATGTGAGCAATGTCCCGGAGGGAAGGCTCGTAGCCACCACAGTGGCCCACGAGGTCTTTGGACGGGTGCGAGGGGCTGGTAACCCCTCAATAGTCAATGCAATTAGCAAAAAAACTCGTCAAAAATTTTAAAACTGGCAAAATATTGAACACATACACACTGGTGTATATACACACCGAAGGTCGTATGTTACAGACTAGAAGATGACGATTGTTTTTTTGCGTAACGTTATTATGAACCACGCTTTCAAGCTTAACCATTCCGATGATTATTCCAAGTTCATGACAGAAATTATAACAAAACACACTCGTTTGCTAAAAGCACCATGCTCAACACGAGTGTCCTTAAATATGTTTATTAAACAGGTTCAGAACAGTATTAACTTGCACCTATTAGTCCAAGCTGGGGCCGGTTAGTTTTTTTTGGCTAGTCCCGTGTGTGTTTGTTGTGTGAGGGGTCTTGATAGCAGTCGTTCTCCACTGTAGTCCTGGCATCTGCTGCTCAGATTCCTTCCACAGCTGTGGTCCCAGTGGCACCGTCTCTCCGGGGGGAACCATGTGGTGTGTGTGACGTGTATCACGGGGTGTGTGGGTGTGTGCCTGAGATGTGTCACGGGGTGGGTAGTCTGGTGATAGTGGTCATGGTTGGCAGCGATCCACGACCACAACAACCACCCCTACTGTGTGGTGGACATGCCACCACAAAGCAGCACGTGGCGGGGGAGTGAGGTGATCGCTCTCGCCACGCGAGCAAGGCCCCCTCGCTTCCTCTTCTTTCCCTGCATCAACAACAACAACAACAATAACCGCCATTCGCCACTAAGTGGCGGTGACGTCACCACGACGCTTGTGCCAGGCCAAGTGCACCTTGAGGCAACCACGTGAAGTGTCGAACGCCCGCTGGCAGGAGGTCACGGGGCAGACCCAGCAGGTGCCACGGGTCGACTGACCGAGATGACCGAGATGACTGGCTGATGCACCACCTGTGCCCCCTACTGTACCAACTTGCTGTGCTTTAGCCACCCGGCGTTCCGCTCGTTGTTGTGAGCGTCGCTCCTCCGCCCTCCGTTGTTGTTGGAGGGCGACTGCCTCCAACTGCCCAGTAGCGTCCTTCACGAGCCTGCATCACCACCTCCACCACCTGCACCTCCTCCACCTCCTCCTTTGTCTCGTCCTCCATCTCTTCCGTCGTGAGGGCCCCCAGAACGCCAAGCGGCCAGTAACAATCGGCACATTAGAAATTAGAATAGATTGTTGATTGTAACAGAGATTTATGTTTTGAAGATGGGAATTGACGCCAAAAATTGTGTTTAGTTTTTATTGTTTTACTCAAGGTTTGTTCACACCCTTAACACACAGGTTTTCATCGCCTATGTTATTGTAGGGGTGTCAGGGGAAGGATTCCCACCAATAGTCGCTGATGGTTAGGCTAATTACGCTTGAGCGCACGCTTGAGCGCGCAGGCACCATTGTTAGGGAAGGTAAAGGATTACGCTGAAGGCATGAATAATCAGGAGAGCGGAGGCACGCGGGGAGCCCGGGCACAAACTCCCACGGCGAGCCTTTGTGATGGACGCCGCCGCATAATCTGCAATAACAAAGGCATGCGTGAGGAAGGGATTAATTAGAATTTACGCCGCGCACGCCGCACATTGATTAGCATATGCGCCGCGCATGAGCGGAGAGTGTTCGGGGAGTCCGGGAGAGAGGACGGCTGCCTGCGTTGTGGCCGAAACGTCGTGAGAATTATTTTATTATGTTTTATTTTTATTATTTTATTACTTCCCTTCTACGTGACTTTACCGAAAGAACCATGAAGATGAATCCCTGCAGTTTAGAGGACATTGTCGGGTGAATATTAGCAAATTCACAGGAAACACGGAATCATGCATGGAGATGTAATTATTCAAACAGAAGTGTACAATTACGCAGTAAAATGTACATACGTATTAAGGTTAATTTACAATTGACAGATTCGCTAAGCTATGTTGCTACATATGCGGATTGTTAATGTGGAAATTAACAATTGAATGCAAAGTCCGTGATAGGCCAAGTCGAGAACAAAGGATTTGGATGCTAGAGGGGAGTTATAAGGGGCTTAAATCCAGACATCAAACCCATTTCGAGAGAGATTTCACTGAGGATAGACGCGCAACTCCTCGCTCTGCAGATTACCCTTCTCCTGCGAGACCCAGCCTGGCGAGCACGATTGCCTGGCGACTGGGAGAGTTCGTGGCGATCTCTTCAGACGGGTTACAGGGACATCGACACGCCGTGCATCAACAAGTAAGTGTCTTCGTTAGTGGATAAAACTGGTAGTCGCGTGTAGCCCGACTTACGAGACGTTACTGTGTGTCGGTCAGACGTTAGTGAGAGTTTGCATTTTGGCGATTTGAGGCAGACATCCACGCAGCTTAGAGGGTGCCTTTAACTCTCAACAACACGCGCGACTGTTACTCTGCTCTGAAGAATCAGTCACATGGAGCAGATAAACTCTCCACAGCGCCACGCTCCCACGTCCCCTTGATTCGTTTGTTTTTCTCTGAAGAAGAGCCCCCTGTTGTTTGGCATTCCCCTGCCACGAGTAAAGTTCTGTAAAAAGAATCCGCTACTTCATCGGCGGTGCCGGACGGTAACGCTGTGGTGGATGTGAGCAATGCCCTGGAGGGAAGGCTCGTAGCCACCAAAGAGGCCCACGAGGTCTCTGGACGTGTGCGAGGCGCTGGTAACCTCTCCATATTCAATAAAATTACCATAAAAAACACGTCCAAAATATTAAACACATGCACTCGATGTAAAGCTTTCGTGACTGCAGGGATTCATCTTCTTGGTTCTTTAGGTAAAGTCACGTGGAATGGAAACAATAAAAATAATAAAATAAAACATTATGTTATTTTATTATGTTTTATTTTATTATTTTTATTGTTTCCATTCTACGTGACTTCACCGAAAGAACCAAGAAGACACGTACACTCGAGTTTAACACGTCGGATTTCGGGACCAATATCATCCATAATAGAGGTTTGGGGTTAGATCGCGGAAGTATATGAATGTGTCGTTAAAATTATACATTAGATAAATGCATACTCACAAAGGGAAGCGTACTTCAACAGGGATTACCATTGGTAGGGCTATTTTAATAAACACAATAGACAGGAAGGACACGTTCAAAGGGCTCGCATAATGCACACGCATAATGTACGTTGCCTCAGTAATCCGCCCCCACCCCACCCCCACATTGTGCAAGAGCGCAGCTGCGTGGTCAACACATCTACGCTTCTATATAATTTAGTTTGTTCAGTTTTAAACCGGTCTCCTATCTCTTAACATTGCCCCATAGACTTCGTATGGGAACCGGTTCCCTATCTCTTAACATTCCCCCATAGACTTCGTATGGGAACCGGTTCCCTATCTCTTAACATTGCCCCATAGACTTCCTATGGGAACCGGTTCCCTATCTCTCAACATTGCCCGATAGACTTCCTATGGGAACCGGTTCCCTATCTCTCAACATTGTCCGATAGACTTCCTATGGGAACCGGTTCCCTATCTCTTAACATTGCCCCATAGACTTTCTATGGGAACCGGTTCCCTATCTCTTAACATTGCCCCATAGACTTCCTATGGGAACCGGTTCCCTATCTCTTAACATTGCCCGATAGACTTCCTATGGGAACCGGTTCCCTATCTCTTAACATTGCCCCATAGACTTTCTATGGGAACCGGTCCCCTATCTCTTAACATTGCCCCATAGACTTCCTATGGGAACCGGTCCCCTAACAAAACAGTAAGACTTCACAAATCTGTCTGTCGCCTGATGAAGCTAGTTGTAATTACTGGCGAAACGTCGTACTCAGATTGTAAATGTTGTGGCTTGGCTCTCCAACACACCGGCTAGTGCTGTACTAGTGACGCATTTCCACGTTCTGTTTACGTGACAACCCTTACTAGTTGGCTGTGTAGGGTGGTGGCGGGTTTCAACGACACATTTATATATTTACGCGATCTAACCCAAAAACCTCTAATATGGACATTTTAAAAAGAAACATGCTTACAAGCTTTAACATTCAGATGATTATTCAAAGTTTATTAAATAAATAATGATATAACACAATCGTTGTCTAGAAGCACCCCGCTCAACACGAGTGTCCGTAAATATATTTAGAAAACAACGTCAGTACAGTATAAATTTGCACCTCTTAGTTCAAATCACAATTTTAATACTTCAGTCTGCATTTCCCTGGTAACGCCTTTGAACATGCAGCAGTTTGCAGCACATTGCAGGGTGAATATTAGAAAATTAACGCGAATTATGCGGTGAGATGAATATGCGTATTCAGGATTAAGCTCAATAGAAAAGATTCCACAAGTAATGACTAATCCCATATCTGCATATCCCATACATATGCTAAATTCCTCTTGATATGCAAACTCTTAGAACCTCCGAGTTCAACCAGCCTACACAACAAAGGCTCATTCCTAACAGCGTGTTTCAGCCGCATCGAACCTCACAATAATAATATCCTCCCACCCTCAACCAGCATATATACAAGGACTGTTTTCTTAGAATTTCTCTTACTTGATACAGCTATCGTGCTGTGACGGTTCCACCTGAAGACGGAAGCTTGTGTTGCCTCCGAAACGTCGTGAGAATTATTTTATTATGTTTTATTTATTTTATTTTATTATTTCCCTTCTACGTGACTTTACCGAAAGAACCAAGAAGATAGAGCAGCTCTGTTGCTAGATATGCAGATTGTAATTTCCAAAAATAACAATTGAATGTAAAGTTCATGAAATGCAACGTCGGAGAACTTCATCTTTCATCAATGCAACATCATTCCAAACGACCCCACCATTCGTGTGCTGGTGTCATTGACCCAATTCGATTGATACCTGTGACTTTAAGCTTTACACACCTTACGCCACGCTCCCACGCCCCCTTCATTCGTTTTTAAATCCTTTATATTAAGTTCACTTGCTTGCTTGCGCGCTTACGACCGTGCAAATCTTTCGGTCGTTTTTTAACCCACTTCCCGAGATCCAATCGAGCTGACATTTTGCACACAGACTCGTTGTGCGTGACAATGTATTTCTTGAACAAAATATTTCCAAAATTTTACACTTTTTAGGGGAATTTTTTTTTATATTTATTTACCAATTGCTTAATGGTGGTAGGCAATCATCTGACCCATATGTGGCAGCCATCTCAAGCCAGAGGACGAGAGGACTCTAGACGCCACGCATATAATGGATTTATAGTGAAAAACTTTGTTTTTACGGGTTAATTTTTTTGTTTCTCAGAAGGAGGCACTCCCTGTTGTTTGCCAATCCCCTGCCACGAGTAAAGTTTTGAAAAAACAACCCCCTTCCTTCATTGACGGTGTCGGACGGTAACGCTGTGGTGGATGTGAGCAATGTCCCGGAGGGAAGGCTCGTAGCCACCACAGTGGCCCACGAGGTCTTTGGACGGGTGCGAGGGGCTGGTAACCCCTCAATAGTCAATGCAATTACCAAAAAAACTCGTCACAAAATTTAAACACGTGCAAAATATTGAACACATACACACTGCTGTATATACACACCGAAAGTAGTATGTTACAGACTAAAAGGTGATTGTTTTTGGTGCGTTTCTTTATTATGAAGCTAAACCATTCAGATGATTATTCAAAGTTTCACAGGTTAAACTGACGATATAAATCTTATATGCCCCACAACACTGAAGTACGTTATACTTTTGAAAAAATACGCATTCAATTCTAATTCCCTCTGTTTCGACTCCAAACGATTGGAATCATTAATAATATTTTAAATGGTTGCCCCATGTTTAATGAGTGTAGTGAAGAAATTAGTTTAGTTTTTTTCATTCCATTTGTTTGCATTTGCTACGGCACACTGGTTGAGATTATTCTTCCCATTTATGAAATTTCTCTAGAATAATTTACATTTTCTTCATGAACTTCCTTGCATGCAATTGTTATTCTCGGAAGTAACTCTCCTCATATCTAACAAACCTAATCTCATGTGGCCATTGTGCTCAAGCCTAAGTTGAATTTTGCATTTCACTGCATAATTGTTCGCATGCTTTTGAATACGGATGGGCATCTCCTTGCATAATCATGTGCATGTTGTTAGTTTGCACATTAACAATGGCCTGTAAACGTCTATCAATGTATCGGCCTTAACTGTGAAATAACGCCTAAGATATCACAATGTTGATCGATATATACTTTAACTAAGAGGTGCATGCTTCATAGCGTGTTGACGTGGTTTTATAACTATGTTTAAGGACACTTGTTGATGAGGGTGTGTCTAGACAACGAAGGTGAATTGTTATATTCGCTCAATTAAAATGGTTGCAATTGCCGTGGATACCCATCTGGATGGTATAGTTTGTAAGCGTTGTTTATTATAATGTAACGCAACTATTATCACATTTCAGTCTATAGCAGAAAGTCCCGTGTGTTGTAACGCTGCTGTGTATGTACAGTGCTGTGTGCACTCATGTGTCTATATATTTTCCACGTGTTTTCACGCAACAGTCGGGAGACCTCGTTGGCCGCTGTGATGGCTATGAGCCTTCCCTCTAGGACATTACCGCAGTATGTATCGATATGGAAAACAGACGTGAGAACTGTGGGCTGCGGGATTTGAATTGCATTATAATTACTAGTATCACATTGTGGTCGTATTAAAATCACACTATCCACTGCTGGATCTGCCCTTTCAATGGATTCATATATATGTAGTGGTGGTATTGACGTGCGCCGACTGTGACAGTGATGGATCACGGGGCGGCGCGGGGTGCGGGGTTGGGCACGCGTTGTGGGCGTGGTGTGGACGCGCGCGCCGGGAGTGACAGATGACGGGGCGGCGCGGCGTGAGTGGTGAGGCACGATGAGATGTGGGAAAAGAGGATCGTAGCCAGCGCCCGGCGATTGGTCGAATAAGTGGGTGCTCGCAGCGACGTCCGCAGGTGGGGTATAAAGGGGGACGCGCGAGAGCACTCGGGGAGAGTTACCCAGTTGAAGACCCGAAGACGGAGCTGAAGACCTAGTGCCACGAGACCCCTAGTCCCGCCGTCCTTGTGGGGACCGGGGCCCTGTGTGGCTCGGAGGCGAGGCTGTGGGACCCGGGGTCCGACGCCCCCGTGGGTCGGGCTGGGGACCCACAGTCGAGACGGATACCCCGGGCAGGGAGTGTCCCGAGTAGCTCAGGGGCGTTAGTCGCCGAGTAGCTAAGTGGATGTTGGTCATCCGAGTAGCTCAGTGGCGTTTGTCGCCGAGTAGCTAAGTGGGTGTTTGTCACCCGAGATACTAAGTGGATGTTGGTCATCCGAGTAGCTCAGTGGGCGTTAGTCGCCAAGTAGCTAAGTGGGTGTTTGTCACCCGAGATACTAAGTGGGTGTTTGTCACCCGAGATACTAAGTGGGTGTTTGTCACCCGAGATACAAAGTAGGTGTTAGTCACCTGTGAACGAGTTTGATAAAATAAAGAGTGTGTTACCCGTGAAGTCGTCTCCCGCCGAGTTACTACATTACATATACACAGTATGATTATTTGACGTTAACGTATTGATTTTTTAACTGTTGAATTCCTGAAAGCTTCCAGCTGTAAGTAGCAGCTCGGCAAGACTGTGGGGTTAGAGCGGGGATATAAACGCGGCGCTTTTGGTTCGTGCCCACTTTTCCAGGCTCCACTTTATCGCCGCCACTATTTTATTTTTTATCAGCCAAAACTTCAGGCATGAGTTGTACTAATCACATACCTGCATTTCCCATATCCCCTCCCTTTGATGCTGCTAATCCTGCATAATGCACGGGCATAAGTAGTACTAATCACATACCTGCATTTCCCATAGCCCCTCCCTTTGATGCTGCTAATCCTGCATAATGCACGGGCATAAGTAGTACTAATCACATACCTGGATTTCCCATAAATATGCTAAATTCCTCTTGATATGCAAATTAGTTTGTCAAGGCGCCCTTCCCCCCCCCCCCCCCTTCCAACCCAGCTTATATAAATGCTCCAAGCACGTTTGCTGTTTCAACAAGACGCTGTCGCCTCGACAGACCTGGTTATCACCTGAGGACGGCTACTTGCGTTGTGGCCGAAACGTCGTGAGAATTGTTTTATTATGCTTTATTTTTATTATTTTATTACTTCCCTTCTACGTGACTTTACCAAAAGAACCAAGAAGAAGAAGAAAAAACTTCAGGCATTTCAAGAGGGTGTGGTTTGTTTTGAATAGTTTAGATCACCCACCCTGCGTGTCTCTGGGACCACCCGATACGCTCGCGATCCACCGCAGGATGACCCCTTCATCCCGACATTCACACCTGAGCCTCCGCGTTCCCGAACACTCGCACACACTGAAGGCACTTGTCGCCTTACATGGCGTCTGCCACCGACTGTTGGGCCACATTCCCTGGTGTTGGCCGTGAGCATGAATTTAACGTGACCGAGAATTGAGCTGTGCGCTAACCACTACACTACCTCTACACACACGCGAGTGTGCATGCACAGCAATATTAACGTCAATAGTGTTTTGCAGATTAATAAAAATCTAATTTTTTAAAGTTATCTAAGCGTTCGTTAACTGTACAATGCTTACAACAAACACGTGTACACACACACACGAGTCAAAGTCAAGTGTACTTACACAGCAGTGTAAATACACACACGCTTACAAGCGATGCCATTTCGATTATCATTAAAAGTGTATGACAAAAATACTTCAGTCTGCATTTCCCTGGTAACGCCTTTGAACTGGCAGAAGTTTGCAGCACATTGCAGGGTGAATATTAGCAAATTAACACGAATTTTGCGGTGACATGAATATACGTATTCAGGATTAAGCTCAATAGCCAGATTACATAAGCTAATAGCTAGATATGCAGATTGTAAATTCAAAAAATAACAATTGAATGTAAAGTTCATGAAATGCAACGTCGGAGAACTTAATCTTTCATCAATGCAACATCATTCCAAACGACCCCACCATTCGTGTGCTGGTGTCATTGACCCAATTCGATTGATACCTGTGACTTACAGCTTTCCACACCTTACGCCACGCTCCCACGCCCCCTTCATTCGTTTTTTTGTTTATCAGAAGGAGGCACTCCCTGTTGTTTATCAATCCCCTGCCAGGAGTAAAGTTTTGACAAAACAACCCCCTTCCTTCATTGACGGTGTCGGACGGTGACGCTGTGGTGGATGTGAGCAATGTCCCGGAGGGAAGGCTCGTAGCCACCACAGTGGCCCAACGAGGTCTTTGGAAAGTGCGAGGGGCTGGTAACCCCTCAATAGTCAATGCAATTAGCAAAAAAACTCGTCGAAAATTTTAAATACGTGCAAAATATTGAACACATACACACTGGTGTATATACACACCGAAGGTCGTATGTTACAGACTAGAAGATGACGATTGTTTTTTTTTGCGTAACGTTATTATAAACCACGCTTTCAAGCTAAACCATTCAGATGATTATTCAAAGTTTATGACAGAAATTATAACAAAACACACTCGTTTGCTAAAAGCGCCATGCTCAACACGAGTGTCCTTAAATATGTTTATTAAACAGGTTCAGAACAGTATTAACTTGCACCTATTAGTCCAAGATGGGGCCGGCTAGTTTTTTTTAGGCTAGTCCCGTGTGTGTTTGTTGTGTGAGGTGTCTTGATAGCAGTCGTTCTCCACTGTAGTCCTGGCATCTGCTGCTCAGATTTCTTCCACAGCTGTGGTCCCAGTGGCACCGTCTCTCTGGGGAACCATGTGGTGTGTGTGTGTGTGACGTGTATCACGGGGTGTGTGCCTGGGATGTGTCACGGGGTGGGTGGGTAGTCTGGTGATAGTGGTCATGGTTGGCAGCGATCCACGACCACAACAACCACCCCTACTGTGTGGTGGACATGCCACCACAAAGCAGCACGCGGCGGAGGAGTGAGGTGATCGCTCTCGCCACGCGAGCAAGGCCCCCTCGCTTCCTCTTCTTTCCCTGCATCAACAACAACAACAACAACCGCCATTCGCCACTAAGTGGCGGTGACTCCACCACGACGCTTGTGCCAGGCCAAGTGCACCTTGAGGCTACCATGTGAAGTGCCGAACGCCCGCTGGCAGGAGGTCACGGGGCAGACCCAGCAGGTGCCACGGGTCGACTGACCGAGATGACCGAGATGACTGGCTGATGCACCACCTGTGCCCCCTACTGTACCAACTTGCTGTGCTTTGGCCACCCGGCGCTCCGCTCATTGTTGTGAGCGTCGCTCCTCCTCCCTCCGTTGTTGTTGGAGGGCGACTGCCTCCAACTGCCCAGTAGCGTCCTTCACGAGCCTGCATCACCACCTCCACCACCTGCACCTCCTCCTTTGTCTCGTCCTCCATCTCTACCTCTTCGTCGTCCACCACCATCTTTTCTCCCTTCTCTGTGTTCTCCATTCTCTCCTCCTGTTCCTCCTCAACCTCCTCGTCCTCCACCACCTCCACCTTCTCCTCCTCCTGTTCCTCCTCAACCTCCTCGTCCTCCACCACCTCCACCTTCTCCTCTTCTTGTTCCAACTCTGTCTTCTTCTCCATCTTCTCTGCTTGGAAGTCCTCTTCTCCAAAGCTTGGAGCAATCGGGCCCTGCACTGGAGTGGTGGTGGTGATGGTGGTGGTGGCAGCGGTGGTGGCGGTGGCAGTGGTTACTGCGGTGATGGTGGCGGCGGTGATGGTGGTGGTGGTGGTGGCGGTGATGGTGGTGGTGGCGGCAGTGGCGGTGGCGGCGGTGATGGTGGCGGTGGTGGTAGCGGTGGCGGTGGTGGTGGCAGCTGTGGTGGTGGTGGCAGGGGTGTTGGTGGAGGTGCCGGCGGTAGTGGTGGTGGTGATGGTAGCGGTGGTGATGGTGCCGTCGGTAGTGGTGGTGGTGGCGGCGGTAGTGGTGGCGGCGGTGGCGGTGATGGTGGCGGCGGTGGTGGCGGTGGTTTCGGTGGCGGCTGTGGTGGTGATGGTAGTGGCGGCAGTGGTGGTAGTGGAGGTGCCGGCGGTAGCGGTGGTGATGATGGTAGCAATGCTGGCGAGGCGCTGCTCCTGCACGAGGCGCTTCTCCTCCTCGACGCGTTTCACGTTGGCGAGACACTTCTCCTCCTCCTGCTCCAGACGCTTCTCCTCAGCACACTTCATCTCGCGATGATGCGTCTCATCAATGAAGTACTTCACTTGAATGATTCGCTTCTTGAGAAGAACGTCTCGGAAGCACTTCTCTTCTGTGCGGCACGTCGCCCTGGCAATGCGCTGCACATCAAAGAGGCGCTCCTCTTCCATGGTGCATCTTCCTTTGCCAAGGTTCTTTTCATCTTCTTGGTTCTTTCGGTAAAGTCACGTAGAAGGGAAGTAATAAAGTAATAAAAATAAAACATAATAAAATAATTCTCACGACGTTTCGGCCACAACGCAAGCAGCCGTCCTTTACGTGACTTTACCGAAAGAACCATGAAGATGAATCTCTGCAGTTTAGAGGACATTGTCGGGTGAATATTAGCAAATTCACAGGAAGCACGGAATTATGCATGGAGATGTATGTAATTATTCAAACAGAAGTGTACAATTACGCAGTATAATGTACATACGTATTAAGGTTAAATTACAATGGCCAGATTCGCTAAGCTATGTTGCTACATATGCGGATTGTTAATGTAAAAATTAACAATTGAATGCAAAGTCCATGATAGGCCAAGTCGAGAACAAAGGATTTGGATGCTAGAGGGGAGTTATAAGGGGCTTAAATTTAGGCCTCAAGACCATTTCGAGAGGGATTTCACTGAGGATAGACGCGCAACTCCTCGCTCTGCAGATTACCCTTCTCCTGCGAGACCCAGCCTGGCGAGCACGATTGTCTGGCGACTGGGAGAGTTCGTGGCGATCTCTTCAGACGGGTTACAGGGACATCGACACGCCGTGCATCAACAAGTAAGTGTCTTCGTTAGTGGATAATCGCGTGTGTAGTTCGACTTACGTAACGTTACTGTCTCGGTTAGACGTTAGTGAGAGTTTGTTTCTTGGCGATTTGAGCCAGACATCCACGCAGCTTAGAGGGCGCCTTTAACTTTCAACAACAACCGCGACTGTTACTCTGTTCTGAAGAATCAGTCAAATGGAGCAGATACACTCTCCACAGCGCCACGCACACACGGGCGAGAAGCCGTTCAATTGCTCTGTTTGTTTGCAGGCATTTGCATTGAAGTCATCTCTTCACAGGCACCAGAAAACACACACGAACGAGAAGCCATTCAAATGCTCTGTGTGTGGGAAGGCATTTTCACGGAAAACAATTCTACACAATCACCAGAAAACACACACGGGCGAGAAGCCGTTCAAGTGCTCTATTTGTGGGAAAGCATTTTCACAGAAATCAAATCTTAACACTCACCAGAAAACACACACGGGCGAGAAGCTATTCAATTGCGCTGTTTGTGGGAAAGCATTTTCACAGAAATCAAATCTTAACACTCACCAGAAAACACACACGGGCGAGAAGCCATTCAATTGCTCGGTGTGTGGGAAGGCATTTTCACGGAAATAAAATCTTAACAAACACCAGAAAACACACACGACTCCTCTCTCTGCAGATTACCCTTCTCCTGCGAGACCCAGCCTGGCGATCCCGATTGCCTGGCGACAGGGAGAGTTCGTGGCGATCTCTTCAGACGGGTTACAGGGACATCGACACGCCGTGCATCAACAAGTAAGTGTCTTCGTTAGTGGATAAAACTGGTAGTCGCGTGTAGCCCGACTTACGAGACGTTACTTTGTGTCGGTTAGACGTTAGTGAGAGTTTGCTTCTTGGCGATTTGAGCCAGACATCCACGCAGCTTAGAGGGTGCCTTTAACTCTCAACGACACCCGCGACTGTTACTCTGCTCTGAAGAATCAGTCACATGGAGCAGATACTCTCTCCACAGCGCCACGCACAGACGGGCGAGAAGCCGTTCAATTGCTCTGTGTGTGGGAAGGTATTTTCACGGAAATCACATCTTAACACTCACCAGAAGACACACACAGGCGAGAAGCCGTTCAAGTGCTCTGTGTGTGGGAAGGCATTTGCACAGTCAGCACATCTTCACAGTCACCAGAAAACACACACGGGCGAGAAGCCATTCAATTGCTCGGTGTGTGGGAAGGCATTTGCGGAGAAATCAACTCTTAACAGACACCAGAAGACACACACGAACGAGAAGCTATTCAATTGCGCTGTGTGCTGGAAGGCATTTTCACGGAAATAAAATCTTCATAGTCACCAGAAAACACACTCGGGCTAGAAGCCATTTCATTGCTCTACGAGGGAGAGGACATGTTCACGGTCATCACCCCGAAACAAGCACCAGAAGATCCGCAATGATAGGGAAGTGAAATCAAAAGGTGAAATTCAAAGTGCTGCAATGAGTCCTGAAAAAAATGCATCTTTCGAACCTAGGCAGGTGGATCCTGAGAGATCGTTGCATATAGCGGATGCAATGAGTCCTGACGACAATTCCTCTTTCGACCCCATGCAGTTGGATCCTGAGAGATGGCTAGATGTAGTGGATGTAATCAGCTCTGAAGACAATTCCACTTTCGACCCCATGCAGTTGGATACTCAAAAATGGCTGCTGGAGTGGCTGGAAAATCAAAGTTTTGAGCACTTCTTTTAGCTGTTGAAGTCCTGGAACGTGCATGTCTGTATCTCTGTAAGATCAATTAATAACGTACAAGTCTTTTTTAATCAGTGATTTGCAGCAGTATTCCAAGCTAGTGTGATCATTTGAACAAATATGTTTGATTGCTCTGTGTGTTTGAAGCATTTTGACGGTTAGAAAAAACACTACACAAGTCATCAGGAATAAAAAGCTGAATTCGAAAGTGATGTAATGAGTTCTAAAGGAAATTCCACTTTCGACCACATGAAGTTGGTTTCTGAGAGATGGCTGGATGTAGTGGAGTGGCTGAAGACTCAAACGAATTGAGTACATCTGTTAACTGTTGCCCTGTGTATATTCGTGTCTCTTAGATGTATTTTTTCAGTGCTTTCCATTTCTCCGAGCTAGAGTGATGTGAATGCTCTATAATGTGTTCAGATGAAAGTCTTCCTTTTAACTTCCAGAAGTGTTCACTTACTTCAGGATGGCTTCGTCTGGTAGTTGGATCATCGGGGCTGTTAAATGGCTGGTGCTTATGCTAGAAGGTGGCATGTGTTGTAATCTTCTCACAGCAAATGATGTGAGCGTGCTGTCTTGTTTATTCCAGACTTTGTCACGTTAGGGTGGTGCTTCGTAGTCCTATCGGATTACTTGTTGATGTGGTGTGATGCGCAGTGGTTTTATGGTGGTTCAATTTCTAATGTTTCTCTCGTGGTTAAGTGGTTTTGTTGAGCTAAAGTTGGAGCAATACTTTGATCACAACTTTGCTCAATATTTTACATTTTTTTTTATCATTGTGTAATAAACAAAATAACTTAAAATAATAGGTTTCAGAGTGTGCGTGGATTGCACGTTCGTTGTTCTTGTGTTTGATGGCTTGGACTTCTGGACGAATGGCTTCAGTCGAAAAGGACGTCAATGGGGAAATCGACGTTTACGTGTTCGATTTTAAGAATATGTTTTAACTGGTGAATTCCTATTGGGAAATGATCTGCCTAGTTCCTTCCTGTTTGAGTATGCGTATTAATAAAGATTTCAATACGAGTATTAACGTGAATTTTCTTGCAGATTGATAAAGACCCGAATTGTTTTTAAAGATGAATGATCGTACGTCATTTCAACCATATCCTTCCTTAGAAAAAGTGTGCTTATAAACACGACTGTCTATACAGCGGAGTGCATTCACACACGAGTGTGCATGTGCTTCTTCGAGTTTTAACTTTAATTTACTTGCAGACCAAAAAAGACCTGACATGTTAAAGATGACTAATCGTCCATAATTGAAGAAGGGAAATAAAAAAATAATAAAAATAAAACAATAAAAATAAATTATATATATTTTTATTATGTTTTATTATTTAATAAAAACAAAACATAATAAAAACATTTTTAACAATTTTTTATTATGTTTTATTTTCATTAAATAATAAAAAAAATGTCATTTAAAACAGAATAAAATAACTTTATAAAAAAAAAATTTCATTTTTTTATTTTATTATTTCCCTTCTACGTGACTTTACCGAAAGAACCAAGAAGGTTAATTTTCTTGCAGAACAATAAAGACCTGACATGTTAAAGATGACTAATCGTCCCTTATTGCTACAATGTTCATAGCGAACACGCGTGGAGGCGAGTTTCAGGTGAAGCATCTCCAGCACACAAGTTGACCCTCACCTGGCAGCATCGTGGCTGTCCGCTGATCACACTCATGACGTCACACTCATGACGTCACACGCACGAGCTGTAGGGGCGGGGCTCTGTCCGCTCAGTGGCGCTGTTTTCATTAATTTAGCACCACGAGCGGGGAGTCTCATCCCTGTAGTTCCCTGTTGTGGTGCCGCATTCATCACCACGTTTTCTTGGTTCTTTCGGTAAAGTCACGTAGAAGGGAAAAAAAAAAAAATGTTTTTATTATTTTATTATTTCCCTTCAAAAATAAAAATAATAAACATTTTATTTTTATTATTTTATTACTTCCCTTCTACGTGACTTTACCGAAAGAACCAAGAAGATGAATCCCTGCAGTCACGAAAGCTTTAAATGGAAACATTACCACGTTGCCCTCAATTCTTTGTACGACACAATATGAAAATAAGTTGTGTGTTCCACTACACATACTTACACGAGTACACACATACACTCCCTTGTACACACACCCACACACGAGTGGACATACACAGTGCTGTAGGAAAATGCACGAATGTGCATCCACCCCGCTTTGTACACACAACGATAAAGATCCCCCGTATAGCCTTAACAGACTGTAGGGGCAAGTGCTGTTAGCGAGCACCTATGAAGGCCGCAACGGTACACGAGGGGGTGGGTGGCCAGCACCACGCCCGACCGCCTTTGTCTCCCCAGTGGCAATGTTTACACACCGCACCAGGTACTCATTTGAGGCTGAGTCGACCTAGGGGAGGCCCGGGTTTGCCGTGAGCGGGAATCGATCCCGTTGTCGCCGAGTTCATAGCGCAGCGCGCTAACCGCTACACCACCGCTCCCCACATATACACTCCCTTGTACACACACCCACACACGAGTGGACATACACAGTGCTGTAGGAAAATGCACGAATGTGCATACACACCGCTTTGTACATACACACACGGGTGCACATGCATACACGAGTGCGTACACACATTTGTGCATCTATACATACAACACATATGTATAGATGCACAAATGAGTGTAAATGCATTGGGGTGTAGATACATGCACAGTGTAATTGCACACAGCAATATACATAAACACATGTGCACGTATATAGCAGTGTGCATGCTCAGGGATTGCGTTTCAACACACACAAATATGCGAGCACACACGATTGTACATACATACACACGTGTACAGACCCACACGTGTCCATGAACGAGTGTAAATACACACACGAGTCCACATGCACACGAATGTACCCACACAGCAGTACACACCTGTAGTAACGCTCACGACTCGTTCACACCGGAGTTGGAGGCACACTTGTTTATTTAACACCAACGTTGTGACATACACATTTGAGGGGGTATCGGCCCCCTCACCCGTCTATCTGAGGACACACCTCTCTAGCTAACCCTAGCCTGCCTCTGAGTCCTCCACTAATGGGCTAGGGGAGGCTATCTTGGCCCGACACTGGTCAGTCGGGCCCGGTACCCAGAGTCCAGACCAGCACTGGCTCTGGCTCTGGTACCACGCCACTGGCTCGAGCCTGCGCGGTCCTGATAAGGACGGCGTACCAGGGGGAGTCCAGGGCTCTATCTCAGACGTCTTCCGCCTCCTCTTCTTTAGCTAAACATCACTCCCGAGCCCTTCGATACATTCCCCTTTTATACCCAACCCCTCCCTGAGGGGTGGGGCCCCGGGGGATCATAACGACCGAATCGACCCCCCAGGGTGTCTGGCGCGGACGTCGCAGAGGGCACCTGCTTGTGCACACATGTAGCCCCGCCTACTGTGTTTGTTTACCATAGGCTGCCATGCATAACGGGCTCTCTCTCTAACACCCCTACATCACTCCCCCCCGCATAGCATGCAGCCGTCCCGGCTGCCAACATACAAAAATTTGACAATAAAGGTGCCTTCACCCCCTGACCGCGCGTGTGCCTCACTATTTTTGAACAATAACAGGAACCAGAACAAGAACGCAACAACAAGATGAGAAACAACCCGACGCACCCCCCCCCGAATAAATACGAATTCCGTAAAAAAAACAGCCTATATACAATCAGCAGGGAACCCACCACGCACACACAACACACGGTGAACCCAACATATGTACATCCGAGGAGCGGGGAACACACCACCCACACAACACCCAATAAACACAACAGCCATGTACACATTTTCCGGCCTCACAACAGTTTGCGCATTTTAGCGCGCGTCCTTGCAGCGGGCCCCTCGCACGGGGTAACCCCGCGTGGCGGACCATCAGGTGGCGACTGTCCGTCTTGGGGTGAGCATTCATCCGACTCCGCGTGACCCTCGGTATCCGCAGGAGGGGTGATCGGGCGTGAGCCCGTCACTCCCGATGCTCCTGAAGGTGGCACAGCCGGCAAGGCATTAGGTGAGAGCGACGGAGACGGACCCAGCGAGTCGGCCGACCCCCCACACGTTTGGCCACCGGCGTGTGAAGTGGGATTGTGTACCGCTGCGAAGGGTTTCAACCTAGAGGGGTGCACGAACCATCTCCGCTTCCCCCACTTTATGCGCACGCACTGCGGACGTAACACCTCCACCACTTCCACAGGGCCCCGCCACGGCCGCACCAGTTTAGAGGAGGTTGCCAGTGGCACCTGGGGGCAGTGCAACCATGCCTTGTCCCCCGGCTTCCACTGCAGTATGTGCGCTCGACTCAATCTGAGGCGCTCATTCGCCTTCTGACGGAGGTCAGAGTTTTGCATTGCAGCATCCCGTGCCTCGGTCAATTTGTCCAGATTAAATTTAACATGGTCAGCCAGATTAGTTTTTCCCTGCGGCACGGGGATCCGCAACTGGGCACGAACAGGCGGGTCTGGTTCTCGGCCGTACATGAGGTAAAAGGGAGAAAACCCCATAGCTGCATGGGGTGCCATCCGGTACGCCGCCAAGACCCCCTGAATTTGTAGGTCCCAATCCGTTTGCGAGTCCGAAACTTGTTGTGATAACATGGACGAGATGGTGCGATGCAAACGTTCGACCATCCCGTCCGTTTGTGGGTGATATGGGGAGGTCCGAATTTTCTTTGTGCCCAGGAGATCGCAGACTTGTCTGAGTAGTTTACCGGAAAAATTTCTGCCCTGGTCGGTCAGCAACCTCTCCGGAGCAGGACATAACCCTGAACAAAGGCCTCCACGATGGCTGCTGCCGACTGGTTGGCCAGAGGCCAGGCCAGTAAAAATCAAGTTGCAGCAAGGCGAGAGTCTTTTGGGTCCCCAGGTGTAGGAGGCGCTCATGAGCGGCCCATACCACCCTACCCCGCAACCCAGTAGGGACAACCAGCCGATGTCGACGTGACTTCCCGTCCCAATGCATTAGCAGACCTTGGCACATTTCCCATGCGTCGGAACCACCTCTTTTTCCCCCCGCCGCACCGCCAACGCGACGTCGCCACCCGAGGAGGGAGACATCCTCCATCTGGAGGCGCCCCCATTCAATGACGGGCAACCCCAACAGGGAATCTTTGCCCTGTTGTTCGATCGAATTAGGAACCACTGCATCATCGTCGTTGGCGGCCGCCAAGACAGGTACCGATGTGTCCCCTGGAGGCCTGCAACGTCCAGACCCCAGGAGGCATGCACACTCGGAGGTGGTTGGCAAGCGTGACAGAGCGTCCGCGTTGGTGTGGCGAACGCCCTTACGGTATGTGGTTTGGAAATCGTAATCCTGGAGGACCTCCAACCATCGGGACAATTGTCCCGATGGCTGTTGAACCCTCAGGGCGTACTGCAGTGCCGCATGATCTGTGCGGACGGTGAAATGCCGACCGTACAGATATGGGCGATACTGTTGGACGAAATGGACAATTGCCAACAGTTCCCTACGGGTGACACAATACCGTTGCTCCGCTGGAGACAACACCCGACTGCCGTACGCAACCACACGTTCCACGCCGTCAACCACCTGGGAGAGCACGCCCCCAATACCCGTGTTGCTCGCATCGGTGTCGAGCAAGAACGGCTTAGAAAAATCAGGGTAAATCAGGGGAGGAGCGTTTACCAAAGCGTCCCGAAGGGAGCAAAAAGCAGCTTCCTCCTCCTGACCCCAGCAGAACCGGACCCCTTTAGATGTCAAAGCATGTAGGGGTTTGGCGATAGTCGCAAAATTAGCGACGAAGCGTCTATAATACGACGCAAACCCAATAAAACTCCTAACCTCTCCCACTGAGGTGGGAGTCGGCCAGGAGCTTACACACTGCGTTTTGGCGGGATCGGTAGAAATACCTGAGCGCCCCACGATGTGCCCCAAATAACGCACCGACTCGCGTAACAAATGGCATTTTTGGGGCTTAAATTTCAAATTAGCAGCCCGCATCTTTAGGAAAACCGCCCGCAACCTCTGGAGATGTTCCTCAAAAGTTTTGCCAAAGACAATGACGTCATCCAAATAAATCAGGCACGACTCCCATTGCAATCCAGCCAAAACCAATTCCATCAACCGCTGGAAAGTTGCCGGCGCTGAGTGTAAGCCCATCGGCAACCGGTTGAATTGAAACAGGCCGTGCGGAGTACGGAAAGCAGTTTTAGGCTTTGAATCATCGTCCAGAGGAAGCTGCCAGAATCCCGAAAGTAAGTCCAATGTGGAGAAGAATCGCGCTCCCGCCAAGGCGTCAAGCGATTCGTCCATCCGTGGGAGCGGGTATGCGTCGGCAACCGTAATTTTATTAAGGCGCCGAAAGTCAACGCAAAACCGCAACGAACCGTCCTGCTTCTTAACCAGGACGATCGGCGCTCCCCAAGGGCTGTTGGAGGGAGAAATTATGTCGGCGGCTAGCATGTCATCAACAGCCGATTTGACATGGTCCTTTTCGGCGGGACTCAACCGAAAAGGATTTAGGCGTATTGGCGCGCTGTCACCCGTATCAATATGGTGACGCAGCAGATGAGTGCAGCCCAAATCGTATTTATCCCGACTGAAAACGTCGGAAAATTCCCTCAGTAGTGTCTTAAGACGTTGGCGCTCTAAATTTGACAGGTCCGTCGATCCCGCGCAAAGCGCCTCGAGCCACCCTTCATCGCTGTCTGAATGTGGTCGCGGTGCAGGGGCAGCGCCGACATGACTCGCGACGGGTTCCTCACAGGGCACCGGCGTTGCGTGAGCAAGCACGGTCCCCTGTGGGACCACCACCGTCTGCGAGCCCACATTGAGGACCGCGATGAAGGGTTCTCCATCCCCTCTCACTATGGTCTGGGCCGGGAGTAAATTAGGTCCACTGACCCCGGCCCTAGACGGTCCCAGCAAAACCCCTTGAGCCCCAATGCCCTTAGCGAAGGGCCGCCGAAGTCTCAAAGGAATTAACATTTGCGCCCCCGGAGGAACGCGCACCGTTCTATCCACGAACGCCGGCACCGTCGCGAACGCCGTCCGGCTCGTAGCGGGGGATGGCAAAAACGCCATGCGTCGGCCCGATGGGAGCTCAATGCATCCCTGGTCGATTAATATCCTAATCGGCATTTTGGCCAGGAAATCCGTCCCCAGCAGGCACGGAACCGCCAGCGAGGAGGAAACAAAAATCGGCCCAGATAATTTAATATCCCCGACACAAATTTGGGCTCGAATTTGTCCGATGATGCCAAGTGAACCCCCGTTAGCAGCAAAGAATGGCACGTTAACAGGCATCAAAGGACGGCTTTGGGCAGGGAGAATGTTATAAATCAACTCCGAAATAATGGTCGCCGATGCTCCTGTATCGACCAGGATGCGCACCTCGACCCCATCGATGTGACCCACAACGGCCGACGACCCTGACGACGCGGCTACAACCCGATGGGCCAACACGGACCACTGGCTGGGTTCAATCTGAGTACCCAGAGCGGTGCGTGTTGGTGCCATGGTACGCGATATTGGCCCCCCCTTCGCTGCGGTGTTTAAGTGTGCGACGGGCGTGTGCGTGGGCCAAACGTGAGGGGTGCCGCGACTCGCCGGATTATGATGGTGGAGCTTGTGACGAGGGCCGGCGTCCCGTTGAGGTGTCGTCCTGCGCTGCCCAGGAGAGCGGCACCCCGAGGCGACGTGGCCCCGGATGCCGCAGTTGTAACAGCGTGGAAGCGCTGGTGACGACGATGGATGTTGTAGACGGCTTGAACCGGCCCGGTCCTCCCGTACTCCCGCTCCATGCTGCCGTTGATGGTCGATGGCGCAAACCTCTTCCGCCGGGAGGGTGGCTGCAGCGACGGCACGCCCGCTCGCCGCCTTGCTGGCCTTCCGTCGTTGAGAGGACAGGTTTGCGTGGAGAAGACGGGCCGCTTGGAGGGAGCACATCTCTGCATCGTCCTGTGCGACAATGACGATGTCTAAGTCGTCCGCCAGCAAAAGTATCTTCTCTGTCACCATGGCGTCGACACCCTCGTCATCCATTCGTGGAAAGGCCTCCTTCGCCAGTGCCAGGAGGCTTGTGCGGTACGCCAGAGGCGACTCCTTCGTCCCCCGCTGGCGATCGTAAAAGAGTTGGCGACAGTCCGATGGTGGACCATATACCGCCGACAGCACCTGCATCGCCTTCCGCAGCGTGGAGCGCCTCTCCTTCGAAGCCGATGTTAGAGTGGCGAGGGCGTCGCTGTCGAGAAGTGCTGGCAGCGCGCGGAGAGCCTCGGCGTCTGTCCACTGTGCCATCTCCTGGTGAGCGAGGAAGCGCCGCTGGAAGCCGCCCCAGTCGCCATCCTCGCCCACAAATTCCTTGAGTGGAGGTAGCCGCTGATGTAAGGCAGCGGCTGCAGAGGAAGAACGCACTCCCTCGTCCGCCTCACTCAACTCAGCGTCGGCACGAACCAGCGATGGCATCGCCGGTCGCACCCGTGGTGACGTTCCGCCCGTTGGTGGTGACGCGGCAGGTACTGTACTCCCGCCGTTGGACGCGATGCTTAGAGCGGCCACGCCCTCAACAGCAGCTGCAGCGATGGCGGGAGTTTCAAAATGTTGCTCCGTGGAAATGGCGGGAAGGCGCTGTGATCGTCGGCTGCCGTTGCCCCGTGGCGGTCCCGCAGCCCCCAGCTGCGTGATGGTGTCGAGCATGGCGGCTGCGGCGTACAGCAGCTCGGTCAGCTTCGCGTGCGCCTCCCTCAGCCCCTCCATCGACGGCTCCCCTTCCTCCAGCTGCTGTGGCGTGGATGCGCCCAGCCCTGGCTGGTCGATGGCATCTTCAGCCGTCTCGGGCCCTCCGACTGCAGTGGTGTCTTCTGCCTCTGGTACCCCGACTCGAGTCGTCCGGCGTGTATCCATGTTCGTACTTTGTTTCACTTCTGACGCCAGATGTAGTAACGCTCACGACTCGTTCACACCGGAGTTGGAGGCACACTTGTTTATTTAACACCAACGTTGTGACATACACATTTGAGGGGGTATCGGCCCCCTCACCCGTCTATCTGAGGACACACCTCTCTAGCTAACCCTAGCCTGCCTCTGAGTCCTCCACTAATGGGCTAGGGGAGGCTATCTTGGCCCGACACTGGTCAGTCGGGCCCGGTACCCAGAGTCCAGACCAGCACTGGCTCTGGCTCTGGTACCACGCCACTGGCTCGAGCCTGCGCGGTCCTGATAAGGACGGCGTACCAGGGGGAGTCCAGGGCTCTATCTCAGACGTCTTCCGCCTCCTCTTCTTTAGCTAAACATCACTCCCGAGCCCTTCGATACATTCCCCTTTTATACCCAACCCCTCCCTGAGGGGTGGGGCCCCGGGGGATCATAACGACCGAATCGACCCCCCAGGGTGTCTGGCGCGGACGTCGCAGAGGGCACCTGCTTGTGCACACATGTAGCCCCGCCTACTGTGTTTGTTTACCATAGGCTGCCATGCATAACGGGCTCTCTCTCTAACACCCCTACACACCCATGTACATACACATGGCTACAATTCCCTGTTGTGATGCCGCATTCATTACCACGTTGCCCCTCAATTCTTTGTACGACACAATAGTATAACAATAATACACGAGTACACGTATACACTCCCATGTACACACAGCCACACACGAGTGGACTTACACAGAGGTGTAGATACATACACGAATGTGCACATACACAGCAGTGTACGTACACAGATATTGCGTTTGACATCACAAATAATAGGCTAACAAATGAGTGTACATACCTATACACGCACATACACGCATGTACATATCCACACATTGCAGGGTGAATATTAGCAAATGAACGCGAATTATGTGGTGAGATGCACATATGTATTCAGGCTTAAGCTCAATAGCCAGATTAGCGAAACTAATTGCTAGATATGCAGATTGTAAATTCAAAAAATAACAATTGAATGTAAAGTTCATAAAATGCAAAGTGGAGAACGTCATCTTTCATCAATGCAACATCATTCACAGTGTCTGTTAAGATGTTGTTTATGTGAAAATGCCTTCCCGCACACAGAGCACTTGAACGGCTTCTCGCCTGTGTGTGTTTTCTGGTGACTGTGAAGATATGATTTCTCTGCAAATGCCTTCAAACAAACAGAGCACTTGAATGGCTTCTCGCCCGTGTGTGTTTTCTGGTGTCTGTTAAGAGTTGATTTCTCCGCAAATGCCTTCCCACAGACCGAGCAATTGAATGGCTTCTCACCCGTGTGTGTCATCTGGTGCCTGTGAAGATTTGATTTCCATGAAAATCCTTTCCCACACAAAGAGCAATTGAACGGCTTCTCGCCCGTGTGTGCGTGGCGATGTGGAGAGAGTATCTGCTCCATATGACTGATTCTTCAGAGCAGAGTAACAGTCGCGGGTGTTGTTGAGAGTTAAAGGCACCCTCTAAGCTGCGTGGATGTCTGTCTCAAATCGCCAAAAAGCAAACTCTCACTAACGTCTAACCGACACACAGTAACGTCTCGTAAGTCGGGCTACACGCGACTACCAGTTTTATCCACTAACGAAGACACTTACTTGTTGATGCACGGCGTGTCGATGTCCCTGTAACCCGTCTGAAGAGATCGCCACGAACTCTCCCAGTCGCCAGGCAATCGTGCTCGCCAGGCTGGGTCTCGCAGGAGAAGGGTAATCTGCAGAGCGAGGAGTTGCGCGTCTATCCTCAGTGAAATCCCTCTCGAAATGGTCTTGAGGCCTAAATTTAAGCCCCTTATAACTCCCCTCTAGCATCCAAATCCTTTGTTCTCGACTTGGCCTATCATGGACTTTGCATTCAATTGTTAATTTTTTACATTAACAATCCGCATATGTAGCAACATAGCTTAGCGAATCTGGCCATTGTAATTTAACCTTAATACATATGCATATCTCACTGCATAATTGCACGCTTCCGTTTAAATAAAGATCTACATATCCATGCATAATTCCGTGCTTCGTGTTAATTTTCCAATATTCACCCGACAATGTCCTTTAAACTGATGCAAGTTTAGAGGATTTAACATCGACATACAGTCTGAAGTATCAAAATGCTGATGTCCAGTTCGATTTGGACTAAGAGGTGCAAATGTATACTGTACTGCCTTTGTTTTATAAAAAAAAATATTTAAGTATTTGTGTTGAAATGAGCGCGTCAGTAAATCAAGGTGATTTGTTTAATTTAATTCACGACAATTATTACGATTGCTGTCAAACACTTTTATTGATAATCGAAATGGTATCGCTTGTAAGCGTGTGTGAGCAATGTCTTTCTCCAACTTTAGCTCAACAAGACCACTTAACAACGAGAGTAAAATCAGGAATTGAAACACCTCACAACCAATGCGCATCACACCACATCAACAAGTAATCCGATAGGACTACGAAGCACCACCTTAACGTGACAACGTTTGGAATAAACAAGACAGCACGCTCACATCATTTGCTGTGCAACAATTACAACACATGCCACCTTCTAGAATAAGCACCAGCCATTACAGCAGGGAACTGTAGCCATGTGTAGGTACATGGGTGTGTACTTCTCTGTGGGTACATTCGTGTGCATGTGCACTCGTGTGTGTATTTACACTCGTTCATGGACACGTGTGGGTCTGTACACGTGTGTCTTGACTTGTCACGATACAACGTGTGGTCTCTATTCTTCAGAGTACGGTCACCATACAACGGTACAACTTGTGACCTCTCTTCTCCCGACTGCACACTTCACTCAGCTCGTGTAGATTCTGTGCCTCTGGCTACTCTGTGCCTCTGGCTACACACTTCACTCGTCTCGTGTAGACTCTGCGCCTTTGGCTACACTCTTCACTCGTCTCGTGTAGACCTTACATCTCTGGATACACACTCGTCATTACTTGTCTCGTGTAGACCTTACACCTCTGGCTACACACTCTTCATTTCTCGTCTCGTGTAGACCTTACATCTCTGGCTACACACTCTTCATTACTTGTCTCGTGTAGACCTTACACTCTCTGGCTACACACTCTTCATTACTTGTCTCGTGTAGACCTTACACTCTCTGGCTACACACTCTTCATTACTTGTCTCGTGTAGACCTTACACTCTCTGGCTACACACTCTTCATTACTTGTCTCGTGTAGACCTTACACTCTCTGGCTACACACTCTTCATTACTTGTCTCGTGTAGACCTTACACTCTCTGGCTACACACTCTTCATTACTTGTCTCGTGTAGACCTTACACTCTCTGGCTACACACTCTTCATTACTTGTCTCGTGTAGACCTTACACTCTCTGGCTACACACTCTTCATTACTTGTCTCGTGTAGACCTTACACTCTCTGGCTACACACTCTTCATTACTTGTCTCGTGTAGACCTTACACTCTCTGGCTACACACTCTTCATTACTTGTCTCGTGTAGACCTTACACTCTCTGGCTACACACTCTTCATTACTTGTCTCGTGTAGACCTTACACTCTCTGGCTACACACTCTTCATTACTTGTCTCGTGTAGACCTTACACTCTCTGGCTACACACTCTTCATTACTTGTCTCGTGTAGACCTTACACTCTCTGGCTACACACTCTTCATTACTTGTCTCGTGTAGACCTTACACTCTCTGGCTACACACTCTTCATTACTTGTCTCGTGTAGACCTTACACTCTCTGGCTACACACTCTTCATTACTTGTCTCGTGTAGACCTTACACTCTCTGGCTACACACTCTTCATTACTTGTCTCGTGTAGACCTTACACTCTCTGGCTACACACTCTTCATTACTTGTCTCGTGTAGACCTTACACTCTCTGGCTACACACTCTTCATTACTTGTCTCGTGTAGACCTTACACTCTCTGGCTACACACTCTTCATTACTTGTCTCGTGTAGACCTTACACTCTCTGGCGCTGTGATCGTCGGCTGCCGTTGCCCCGTGGCGGTCCCGCAGCCCCCAGCTGCGTGATGGTGTCGAGCATGGCGGCTGCGGCGTACAGCAGCTCGGTCAGCTTCGCGTGCGCCTCCCTCAGCCCCTCCATCGACGGCTCCCCTTCCTCCAGCTGCTGTGGCGTGGATGCGCCCAGCCCTGGCTGGTCGATGGCATCTTCAGCCGTCTCGGGCCCTCCGACTGCAGTGGTGTCTTCTGCCTCTGGTACCCCGACTCGAGTCGTCCGGCGTGTATCCATGTTCGTACTTTGTTTCACTTCTGACGCCAGATGTAGTAACGCTCACGACTCGTTCACACCGGAGTTGGAGGCACACTTGTTTATTTAACACCAACGTTGTGACATACACATTTGAGGGGGTATCGGCCCCCTCACCCGTCTATCTGAGGACACACCTCTCTAGCTAACCCTAGCCTGCCTCTGAGTCCTCCACTAATGGGCTAGGGGAGGCTATCTTGGCCCGACACTGGTCAGTCGGGCCCGGTACCCAGAGTCCAGACCAGCACTGGCTCTGGCTCTGGTACCACGCCACTGGCTCGAGCCTGCGCGGTCCTGATAAGGACGGCGTACCAGGGGGAGTCCAGGGCTCTATCTCAGACGTCTTCCGCCTCCTCTTCTTTAGCTAAACATCACTCCCGAGCCCTTCGATACATTCCCCTTTTATACCCAACCCCTCCCTGAGGGGTGGGGCCCCGGGGGATCATAACGACCGAATCGACCCCCCAGGGTGTCTGGCGCGGACGTCGCAGAGGGCACCTGCTTGTGCACACATGTAGCCCCGCCTACTGTGTTTGTTTACCATAGGCTGCCATGCATAACGGGCTCTCTCTCTAACACCCCTACACACCCATGTACATACACATGGCTACAATTCCCTGTTGTGATGCCGCATTCATTACCACGTTGCCCCTCAATTCTTTGTACGACACAATAGTATAACAATAATACACGAGTACACGTATACACTCCCATGTACACACAGCCACACACGAGTGGACTTACACAGAGGTGTAGATACATACACGAATGTGCACATACACAGCAGTGTACGTACACAGATATTGCGTTTGACATCACAAATAATAGGCTAACAAATGAGTGTACATACCTATACACGCACATACACGCATGTACATATCCACACATTGCAGGGTGAATATTAGCAAATGAACGCGAATTATGTGGTGAGATGCACATATGTATTCAGGCTTAAGCTCAATAGCCAGATTAGCGAAACTAATTGCTAGATATGCAGATTGTAAATTCAAAAAATAACAATTGAATGTAAAGTTCATAAAATGCAAAGTGGAGAACGTCATCTTTCATCAATGCAACATCATTCACAGTGTCTGTTAAGATGTTGTTTATGTGAAAATGCCTTCCCGCACACAGAGCACTTGAACGGCTTCTCGCCTGTGTGTGTTTTCTGGTGACTGTGAAGATATGATTTCTCTGCAAATGCCTTCAAACAAACAGAGCACTTGAATGGCTTCTCGCCCGTGTGTGTTTTCTGGTGTCTGTTAAGAGTTGATTTCTCCGCAAATGCCTTCCCACAGACCGAGCAATTGAATGGCTTCTCACCCGTGTGTGTCATCTGGTGCCTGTGAAGATTTGATTTCCATGAAAATCCTTTCCCACACAAAGAGCAATTGAACGGCTTCTCGCCCGTGTGTGCGTGGCGATGTGGAGAGAGTATCTGCTCCATATGACTGATTCTTCAGAGCAGAGTAACAGTCGCGGGTGTTGTTGAGAGTTAAAGGCACCCTCTAAGCTGCGTGGATGTCTGTCTCAAATCGCCAAAAAGCAAACTCTCACTAACGTCTAACCGACACACAGTAACGTCTCGTAAGTCGGGCTACACGCGACTACCAGTTTTATCCACTAACGAAGACACTTACTTGTTGATGCACGGCGTGTCGATGTCCCTGTAACCCGTCTGAAGAGATCGCCACGAACTCTCCCAGTCGCCAGGCAATCGTGCTCGCCAGGCTGGGTCTCGCAGGAGAAGGGTAATCTGCAGAGCGAGGAGTTGCGCGTCTATCCTCAGTGAAATCCCTCTCGAAATGGTCTTGAGGCCTAAATTTAAGCCCCTTATAACTCCCCTCTAGCATCCAAATCCTTTGTTCTCGACTTGGCCTATCATGGACTTTGCATTCAATTGTTAATTTTTTACATTAACAATCCGCATATGTAGCAACATAGCTTAGCGAATCTGGCCATTGTAATTTAACCTTAATACATATGCATATCTCACTGCATAATTGCACGCTTCCGTTTAAATAAAGATCTACATATCCATGCATAATTCCGTGCTTCGTGTTAATTTTCCAATATTCACCCGACAATGTCCTTTAAACTGATGCAAGTTTAGAGGATTTAACATCGACATACAGTCTGAAGTATCAAAATGCTGATGTCCAGTTCGATTTGGACTAAGAGGTGCAAATGTATACTGTACTGCCTTTGTTTTATAAAAAAAAATATTTAAGTATTTGTGTTGAAATGAGCGCGTCAGTAAATCAAGGTGATTTGTTTAATTTAATTCACGACAATTATTACGATTGCTGTCAAACACTTTTATTGATAATCGAAATGGTATCGCTTGTAAGCGTGTGTGAGCAATGTCTTTCTCCAACTTTAGCTCAACAAGACCACTTAACAACGAGAGTAAAATCAGGAATTGAAACACCTCACAACCAATGCGCATCACACCACATCAACAAGTAATCCGATAGGACTACGAAGCACCACCTTAACGTGACAACGTTTGGAATAAACAAGACAGCACGCTCACATCATTTGCTGTGCAACAATTACAACACATGCCACCTTCTAGAATAAGCACCAGCCATTACAGCAGGGAACTGTAGCCATGTGTAGGTACATGGGTGTGTACTTCTCTGTGGGTACATTCGTGTGCATGTGCACTCGTGTGTGTATTTACACTCGTTCATGGACACGTGTGGGTCTGTACACGTGTGTCTTGACTTGTCACGATACAACGTGTGGTCTCTATTCTTCAGAGTACGGTCACCATACAACGGTACAACTTGTGACCTCTCTTCTCCCGACTGCACACTTCACTCAGCTCGTGTAGATTCTGTGCCTCTGGCTACTCTGTGCCTCTGGCTACACACTTCACTCGTCTCGTGTAGACTCTGCGCCTTTGGCTACACTCTTCACTCGTCTCGTGTAGACCTTACATCTCTGGATACACACTCGTCATTACTTGTCTCGTGTAGACCTTACACCTCTGGCTACACACTCTTCATTTCTCGTCTCGTGTAGACCTTACATCTCTGGCTACACACTCTTCATTACTTGTCTCGTGTAGACCTTACACTCTCTGGCTACACACTCTTCATTACTTGTCTCGTGTAGACCTTACACTCTCTGGCTACACACTCTTCATTACTTGTCTCGTGTAGACCTTACACTCTCTGGCTACACACTCTTCATTACTTGTCTCGTGTAGACCTTACACTCTCTGGCTACACACTCTTCATTACTTGTCTCGTGTAGACCTTACACTCTCTGGCTACACACTCTTCATTACTTGTCTCGTGTAGACCTTACACTCTCTGGCTACACACTCTTCATTACTTGTCTCGTGTAGACCTTACACTCTCTGGCTACACACTCTTCATTACTTGTCTCGTGTAGACCTTACACTCTCTGGCTACACACTCTTCATTACTTGTCTCGTGTAGACCTTACACTCTCTGGCTACACACTCTTCATTACTTGTCTCGTGTAGACCTTACACTCTCTGGCTACACACTCTTCATTACTTGTCTCGTGTAGACCTTACACTCTCTGGCTACACACTCTTCATTACTTGTCTCGTGTAGACCTTACACTCTCTGGCTACACACTCTTCATTACTTGTCTCGTGTAGACCTTACACTCTCTGGCTACACACTCTTCATTACTTGTCTCGTGTAGACCTTACACTCTCTGGCTACACACTCTTCATTACTTGTCTCGTGTAGACCTTACACTCTCTGGCTACACACTCTTCATTACTTGTCTCGTGTAGACCTTACACTCTCTGGCTACACACTCTTCATTACTTGTCTCGTGTAGACCTTACACTCTCTGGCTACACACTCTTCATTACTTGTCTCGTGTAGACCTTACACTCTCTGGCTACACACTCTTCATTACTTGTCTCGTGTAGACCTTACACTCTCTGGCTACACACTCTTCATTACTTGTCTCGTGTAGACCTTACACTCTCTGGCTACACACTCTTCATTACTTGTCTCGTGTAGACCTTACACTCTCTGGCTACACACTCTTCATTACTTGTCTCGTGTAGACCTTACACTCTCTGGCTACACACTCTTCATTACTTGTCTCGTGTAGACCTTACACTCTCTGGCTACACACTCTTCATTACTTGTCTCGTGTAGACCTTACACTCTCTGGCTACACACTCTTCATTACTTGTCTCGTGTAGACCTTACACTCTCTGGCTACACACTCTTCATTACTTGTCTCGTGTAGACCTTACACTCTCTGGCTACACACTCTTCATTACTTGTCTCGTGTAGACCTTACACTCTCTGGCTACACACTCTTCATTACTTGTCTCGTGTAGACCTTACACTCTCTGGCTACACACTCTTCATTACTTGTCTCGTGTAGACCTTACACTCTCTGGCTACACACTCTTCATTACTTGTCTCGTGTAGACCTTACACTCTCTGGCTACACACTCTTCATTACTTGTCTCGTGTAGACCTTACACTCTCTGGCTACACACTCTTCATTACTTGTCTCGTGTAGACCTTACACTCTCTGGCTACACACTCTTCCACTACACTCCCCTCAGGGCTCTATCTCTGCATCTCCGTCTTCATTCTTCGATGGTTCCACTTCCCCCCTCTGCGCCTGTGTGCATCACCTTATATATTCCCTCCTCACGGGAGACGGAGCGAAGGGATTGGCGCCGCATCGCCCGTTTCAATGTGGTGGTGCAACAAATCCGTGCACCCAATGTCATACTTATGTTTACTGAACACATCAAAAAATTACATGAGCAACTCGCGCAGCGCACCCAACTGCACCGCCGACAAATCGTCCGAGGCGGCGCATAGCGAATGGACCCACTCAAGGTCCTCCCTTGGCTCAACGTTCTGCGTGGGGCTCGAGCCCACCTGCGCAACCAACCCATCATCCACAGGGACCCGCGCCGCGTGAGCCAGCACGGTGCCCTGTTGAATGACAGCTGGCCGCGACCCCGCGTTCAAAACCATTACAAACGGATCCCTGTCAGCCAGCAACCAAAGTGTGAGCCACCGATAAATCAAGACCCCCGACAGCCTTGTTAGAAGGACCCAAAAGCATGCTTTGTTCCGAAGTCTTCCTCACCCATGGTTTCCGCAACCGGAGGGGAATTAACATCTGTGAACCCGGGGGCACCTGCACGGTCTGTGTCGCCACCGCTTGTATCGTAGCGCACGCCGTCCGAATGTCAGTAGGGTTCGTCAAAAATGCAATCCGGCGACCCGATGGCAGTTCAATGCACCGTTGATCGATAAGAATTTTAATGGGCATTTTAGCCAAAAAATCAGTGCCCAAAAGACAAGGAACCGCCAAAGAAGACGAAACGAACACGGGTCCCGACAATTTGATATCTCCAATGCAAATGGACGCCCTAATCTGACCGATAATGCCCAACGATCCCCCATTAGCGGCGTAAAATGGCACATCCACTGGAAGCAGCGGACGACATTGGAATGGGAGAATATTATAAATGAGGTCCGATATAATAGTTGCCGACGCCCCCGTGTCCACTAACACCCTAATCTCGACCCCATCAATAGATCCCGTAACGACGGACGAACCCGCCGACGCAGCCACAATTCTATGCCCCAATTCCACCCATTCAATATCTCCCTGGTCCCGCCGAACCCCCCTCGCCGAACCGAATCCACGAACCTTAACCGGCCCTCCTCCGCCGCAACGCGGCGTCCCATGTGTGCCGAGTATACAGGCCGAGCGTGTGAGGTTCCGCGACTTGCCGGGGATTGTAAAGATGACTTGGGCTCTCGGTCGTCGTCCAGCCGAGCTCCCATGGCGCGCTGACGTGGAGCGCGGCACCCGGACGCCACGTGGCCCCGGAGGCCGCAGTTATAACACGTGACGAGGGTCGGAGTAGATCTCGGTTGCTCCGACTTTCGGGCCGATCGCAGAGGCGACCGAGCCCCCGGCCTCCAGTCCCCTGGTCGTCCCGCGGCGAACGCCTCCTCTCGTGGGCTGACGACTTGGGGTTCGGTGACCACCAAACCCGGAGCTGCGACGACGGCAGCGTTGCAAACAACTCCTTGTTTCCGTTGTAGGGCCTCGTGCGCTTGAATACTCGTGGCGACTCTCAAAGAAGAAATATCGATCTCGTCAGCTGTGTTGATAGGGACCCCTTGGTCCTGCGCCAACTTGAGCAGCTGCTCCAAAACCATTGCGTCTTGGCCCTCCTCGTCCATACGAGGGAACGCAGCATCGGCCAGAGCCAGCAACGCCGTGTGATAGGCAAGCGCGGTCTCCGTGGCCGCTTTCCGTCTTGCATAAAAATGATGGCGGCACGCCGAGGGAGGTCCGTAGACCCTGGCCAACAGACCCAGCGCATCCTTCAGCGTGGAGCGGTCCGACTTCCGTGCAGACCTGAAGGCCGCGAGCGCGTCGTCGTCCAGCATGGCGGGCAATGCCCGCAGCGCCGTAGCATCGGACCAAGCGGACATCTCTTGATGCGCCAAAAACCTGCGCTGAAATTGGCCCCAGTCCCCGCCTTCCGCCTTTAAGGCTGACAACGTGGGCAGACGCTGCTGAAAAATGAAGTCATCCGCCTCGTGGTTCCTCTCCGCCTCTCCGTCGGTGTGTAAGATGGCGGTTCCAGTGGCAGATGTAAAATAGCGGACCCCATCGCGCGCTGATGACGTCGATGCGCGCGCTTGGGTGCCCCCCACGACGTGGCGCTCGCCGTTCCCGCCAAAAGTAGGCCCAGGCGCAATGGCGGGAATCCCCCATTCGTTTTGGCGGGAATCTGCGGGGCGACCTTGTAAAATGTCCCCCACCATCCCCGCTCCTCCCGACGAGCTGATCTCCGCCAAGATGGACGCGGCGGCGAGCAGCAGCTCCGCCAGTCGGGAGTGCGCCTCACGAAGCACGGCCTCGGTCCCCGGTCGCTCGCCCGGCGCCGTCGACGGATCCTGTAGCGTGGGCAATTCTTCATCCTCGCCCCCCGCCACCAGCGGCCCCGAGTCGTCCAGGTTTTCCTCGCGGTCAATCCCGTGGGTCCGACGGGTCTTCCTCGTCTCCATACTTGGAAGCCCGTTTCACTTCTGACGCCAGATGAAGTATGGGAAATGACGGCAGGAAACTCCTTTGACGGGAACACACTTCTTTCATTAAATCTTGACTTGTAACGATACAACGTGTGGTCTCTCTTCTTCACAGTACGGTCACCATACAACGGTACAACTCGTGACCTCTCTTCTCTCGACTCCACACTTCTCTCGACTCCCGTAGATTCTGTGCTTCTGGCTACTCTGTGCCTCTGGCTGCACACTTCACTCGCCTCGTGTAGACTCCGCGCCTCTGGCTACACTCTTCACTCGTCTCGTGTAGACTTTACATATCTGGCTACACACTCTTCGGTACCCGTCTCGTGTAGACCTTACATCTCCGGCTACACACTCTTCAGTACCTGTCTCGTGTAGACCTTACATCTCCGGCTACACACTCTTCAGTACCTGTCTCGTGTAGACCTTACAGCTCCCTGGCTACACACTATACATTACTCGGCTCGTGTAGACCTTCCACTCTCTCTGGCTACACACTATACATTACTCGGCTCGTGTAGACCTTCCACTCTCTCTGGCTACACACTATACATTACTCTCCACTGCTCTCCTCTCCGGGCTCTATCTCTGCACCTTCGTCTTCATTCCTAGATGGTTCCACTTCCGCCCTCTACTCCTCTGTGCATCACCTTATATATTCCCTCCTCACGGGAGACGGAGCGGATGCGGACCTCGACGTCGGCACCGCTCCTCAGTTACCCAATCACCACGCGCTATCTCTACGATCCGTTTCCACCCAGCGCGTGTTTCCACTCACCGACCAATCACACCGCGCTGCCACCCGATCACTCCCTCTCAGCGCGTCACCGGCACACAGCCAATCAGCAGCACTACCCCCACCCGCGCGTTGGCGCCTGCTCCTCCCTGTCAGCGCGCGTCACCACACACACACACGTACATACGCGCTGGCACACGACGCATACCCCAGCGCGTATCACCACTACACATACAAACCGCTACACTACCGCTCCCCAAGTGTACTTACACAGCGGTGTAAATACACACACGCTTACAAGCGATACCATTTCGATTATCAATAAAAGTGTATGACAGCAATCGTAATAATTTTCGTGGATTAAATTAAACAAATCACCTTGATTGTTCTGACGCGGTCATATCAACACAAGTACTTCAATATTTTTATAAAACAAAGTCAGCACGGTATAAACTTGCACCTCAAAGTCCAAATCACAATTTTAATACTGCATTTGCCTGGTAACGCCTTTGAACAGGCAGCAGTTTGCAGCACATTCGAGGGTGAATATTAGCAAATTAACGCGAATTATGCGGTGAGATGAATATATGTATTCAGGATTAAGCTCAATAGCCAGATTTCACAAGTAATGACTGATCCCATATCTGCATTTCCCATAAATATGCTAAATTCCTCTTGATATGCAAACTATTGGAACCTCCGAGTTCAATCAGTCTACACAACAAAGGCTCATTCCTAACAGCGTGTTTCAGACGCACCGAACCTCACCATAATAATATCCAGGGCCTACCTTGGTTCCTCCCACCCTCAACCAGTATATATACTGGTTGAAGGTGGGAGGAGCCAATATCCAGGGCCTACCTTGGCTCCTCCCACCCTCAACCAGTATATATACAAGAACTGTTTTCTTGGAATGTATCTTACTTGATACAGCTATCGTGCTGTGACGGTTCCACCTGAAGACGGAAGCTTATGTCTTTAAATCCTCTAAACTTGGAGCAGTTTAGAAGACATTGCCGGGTGAATATTAGCAAATTCACAGGAAGCACGGACTTATGCATGGAGATGTAAATCTTTATTCAAACGGAAGTGTACAATTATGCAGTGCGAAGTACATACATATTAAGGTTTAATTGCAATGGCCAGATTTGCTAAGCTATGCTGCGACATATGCGAATTGTTAATGTAAAAATTAACAATTGAATGCAAAGTCCATGAAAGGCCAGGACGAGAACAAAGGATTTGGA
This sequence comes from Lampetra planeri, assembly GCF_965212315.1. Classification (NCBI taxonomy): domain Eukaryota; kingdom Metazoa; phylum Chordata; class Hyperoartia; order Petromyzontiformes; family Petromyzontidae; genus Lampetra; species Lampetra planeri. Next base: position 916,193 of record NC_136185.1, read on the forward strand.
TGCTAGAGGGGAGTTATAAGGGGCTTAAAATCAGACCTCAAGACCATTTCGAGAGGGATTTCACTGAGGATAGACGCTCGACTCCTCTCTCTGCAGATTACCCTTCTCCTGCGAGACCCAACCTGGCGAGCACGATTGCCTGGCGACTGGGAGAGTTCGAGGCGATATCTTCAGACGGGTTACAGGGACATCGACACGCCGTGCATCAACAAGTAAGTGTCTTCGTTAGTGGATAAAACTGGTAGTCGCGTGTAGCCCGACTTACGAGACGTTACTGTGTGTCGGTTAGACGTTAGTGAGAGTTTGCTTTTTTGCGATTTGAGGCAGACATCCACGCAGCTTAGAGGGTGCCTTTAACTCTCAACAACACCCGCGACTGTTACTCTGCTCTGAAGAATCAGTCACATGGAGCAGATAAACTCTCCACAGCGCCACGCACACACGGGCCAGAAGCCGTTCAATTGTTCTGTGTGTGGGAAGGCATTTTCACGTAAATCAAATCTTAACACTCACCAGAAGACACACACGGGTGAGAAGCCGTTCAAGTGCTCTGTGTGTGGGAAGACATTTTCACAGAAATCAAATCTAAACAGTCACCAGAAAACACACACGGGCGAGAAGCTGTTCAAGTGCTCTCTTTGTGGGAAGGCATTTGCACAGAAAGTAGATCTTCACAGGCACCAGAAAACACACACGGGCGAGAAGCCGTTCAAGTGCTCTTTGTGTGGGAAGGCATTTTCACGGAAATAAAATCTTCACAGTCACCAGAAAACACACTCGGGCGAGACGCCATTCAAGTGCTCTCTTTGTGGGAATGCATTTGCGTGGAAGTCAGCTCTTAACACTCACAAGAAAACACACTCGGGCTAGAAGCCATTTCATTGCTCTACGAGGGAGAGGACATTTTCACGGTCATCACCCCAAAACAAGCACCAGAAAATCCGCAATGATAGGGAAGTGAAATCAAACGGTGAAATTCAAAGTGCTGCAATGAGTCCTGAAAAAAATGCATCTTTCGAACCGAGGCAGGTGGATCCTGAGAGATCGTTGAATGTAGCGGATGTAATGAGTCCTGACGACAATTCATCTTTCGACCCCATGCAGTTGGATCCTGAGAGATGGCTAGATGTAGTGGATGTAATCAGCTCTGAAGACAATTCCACTTTCGACCCCATGCAGTTGGATACTCAAAAATGTCTGCTGGAGTGGCTGGAAAATCAAAGTTTTGAGCACTTCTTTTAACTGTTGAAGTCCTGGAACGTGCATGTCTGTATCTCTGTATCTCTGTAAGATCAATTAATAACGTACAACTCTTTATTAATCAGTGATTTGCAGCAGTACTCCAAGCTAGTGTGATCATTTGAACAAATATGTTTGATTGCTCTGTGTGTTTGAAGCATTTTCACGGTTAGAAAACACTTCATAAGTCATCAGGAATAAAAAGCTGAATTCGAAAGTGATGTAATGCGTTCTAAAGGAAATTCCACTTTCGACCCCATGAAGTTGGATCCTGAGAGATGGCTGGATGTAGTGGAGTGGCTGAAGACACAAACGTATTGAGTACATCTGTTAACTGTTGCCCTGTGTATATTCCTGTCTCTTAGATATATTTTTTCAGTGATTTCCAGTACTCCGAGCTAGAGTGATGTTGTGAATGCTCTATAATGTGTTCAGATGAACGTATTCCTTTTAAGTTCCAGAAGTGTTCACTTTAGGATGGCAACAATTTTATGCTTCGATGGATACATTGCTTCGTCTGGTAGTTGGATCATCAGGGATGTTAAATGGCTGGTGCTTATGCTAGAAGGTGGCATGTGTTGTAATCTTCTGACAGCAAATGATGTGAGCGTGCTGTCTTGTTTATTCCAGACTTCGTCACGTGAAGGTGGTGCATCGTTGTCATCTCGGATTACTTGTTGATGTGGTGTGATGCGCGGTGGTTGTGAGGTGTTTCATTTACTGATTTTACTCTCGTTGTTAAGTGGTCTTGTTGAGCTAAAGTTGGAGAAAAACTTTGATCACAACTTTGCTCAATATAAAAAAAGCATTTTCCTCATTGTTTAATAAAAACTACTGCAGATTATCGGTTTCAGGATGTACGTGGATTTCAGGTTCGTTGTTCCTGTGTTTGATGGCTTTGACTTTGAGAAGATTTTAAACTATTAAATTCCTCAAAGTAACATAATTTGTCTCGTTCTTTAACTGTTTGACCAAACGAATATTAATACAGATTTCGATACGAGTATTAACGTAAATATTCTTGCAGATTAAATAAAACCTGATTTGTTTTTAAAGATGACTGATCGTACGTTATTGCTACCATATCATTCCTTAAAACACGGACGAGTAGACATGCACACACGAGTGTGCATCCAAGCATCACTATATATACAGCGGTGTGCATACACACACGAGTGTGCATGTACAGGGGTGTACATACAGACATACAATGCAGTGTACATACACACGCGAGAGTGCATGCACATCAATACTAAAGTTAATACTTTTTTGCAGATGAATAAAAATCTGATTTTTTTAAGTTATCTGAGCGTTCGTTAACTGTACAATACTTACAACAAACACGTGTACACACACACACGAGTCAAAGTCAAGTGTACTTACACAGCAGTGTAAATACACACACGCTTACAAGCAATACCATTTCGATTATCAAGTATATGACAGCAATCGTAATACATTTCCTGGATTAAATAAAAAAACACCTTGATTGTTCTTACGCGCTCATATCAACACAAGTACTTAAATATATATAAAACAAAGTCAGCACGGTATAAAGTTGAATCTCAAAGTCCAAATCACATTTTTTATACTGCATTTCCCTGGTAACGCCTTTGAACTGGCAGCAGTTTGCAGCACATTGCAGGGTGAATATTAGCAAATTAACGCGAATTATGCGGTGAGATGAATATACGTATTCAGGATTAAGCTCAATAGAACAGATTCCACAAGTCATGACTAATCCCATATCTGCATTTCCCATAAATATGCTAAATTCCTCTTGATATGCAAACTTCTGGAACCTCCGAGTTCAACCAGTCTACACAACAGAGGCTCATTCCTAACAGCGTGCTTCAGCCACACCGAACCCCACAATAATAATATCCTCCCAAACTCTACCAGTCTATGTGTAATGCGAGCGTAAATTGGCGGGTCGGATGTGACGATCCCAGAGGGAGGAGTCAGGGTCACGTGGGGGGAGAAGTTATAGCGGGGAGACAGGAAGACATCTGGAGCAGTCGGGGGAATGCAGAGGGGAGACCACGTTGGGTGGTCGCCGTGCCTCAGCCTGGTGGCTGAGGGGCTCATGACGGCGCCAGCCAGCGGGGTGGAAGAGAGAGTTGGGGATAGAGACAGGGAGAGGCCACGCAGGGCGGAGGTTGGAGAGTTGCGAGATCGCCACACACAGTAAGACTCGGCACCGTCGGCCAGTCGTGACCGAGCACAGAGGAACGAGGAGCAGCGGTGGAGCTGCTGTGAGAGCAGCCGGAGGACTGCACAAGGGGACCTGCAGCGGAGCTGCACCGGAGCGAGGAAGGCTACGGGAGCGAAGGCAGCGGTCGAGCTGCCAAGCGGGGAGGCTCTGAGCGAGAGCCGTGTGGGACAAGTGTAAAGAACCCAAATAAAGGGCAGATTGTATAATAATAAATAGAATAACATTGTAATTTTTAATACAATGTATAAGGCAATATATAGTATCGTAATTGTATAGTGAATATACAGCAGTGTGATATACAGTAGGGTGGATAGAAGAATACATAGTGTAATATTACACTATGTATTATTCTAAGGTATAGGGTGGTGTATAGTAATACAGTATGTAATTTAATGTTGGGTTTGTCTATGGCAGCATATAGTACGGGGTAGACCCGTGTGATGTAAGGGAAACAAGTTTAGCTGGAAGCATATTATATTTTTTGCGACGTAGAATTGTAATGTATTACTTACTGTTCGTAGCTCAGCTTGTTGGAGAGTATATTTAGTATACTGATGATACTATGAAATTTATACTTTCGTTTTTTTCGTGGTTGTTTAGTTACTGCAGCTACATACATTACCACGTTGCCCCTAACTTCTTTGTACGACACAAAAATAAGTTGTGTGTTCCACTACACATACTTACACGAGTACACATATACACTCCCTTGTACACACACCCACACACGAGTGGACATACACAGCGGTGGAGGAAAATGCACGAATGTGCATCCACCCCGCTTTGTACACACAAAGATAAAGATCCCCAGTATAGCCTTAACAGACTGTAGGGGCAAGTGCTGTTAGCGAGCACCTATGACAGCCGCAACGGTACACGAGGGGGTGGGTGGCCATCACCACGCCCGACCGCCTTTGTCTCCCCAGCGGCAATGTTTACACACCGCACTAGGTACTAATTTGAGGCTGAGTCGACCTAGATGGAGGCCCGGGACCGGTTCAGATAATCGTCACTGGTGTTGGCCGTGAGCGAGAATCGAACCCGTGTCGCCGGGTTCATAGCGCAGCGCGCTAACCGCTGCACCACCGCTCCCCACAAAAACACTCCCTTGTACACACACCCACACACGAGTGGACATACACAGTGCTGTAGGAAAATGCACGAATGTGCATACACACCGCTTTGTACATACACACACGGGTGCACATGCATACACGAGTGCGTACACCCATTTGTGCATCTATACATACAACACATATGTGTATAGATGCACAAATGAGTGTAAATGCATCGGGGTGTAGATACATGCACAGTGTAATTGCACACAGCAATATACATAAACACATGTGCACGTATACAGCAGTGTGCATGCTCAGGGATTGCGTTTCAACACACACAAATATGCGAGCACACACGATTGTACATACATACACACGTGTACAGACCCACACGTGTCCATGAACGAGTGTAAACACACACACGAGTGCACATGCACACGAATGTACACACAGCAGTACACACCCATGTACATACACATGGCTACAATTCCCTGTTGTGATGCCGCATCCATTAACACGTTGCCCCTCAATTCTTTGTACGACACAATATTATAACAATAATACACGAGTACACATATACACTCCCATGTACACACACCCACACACGAGTGGACAAACACAGAGGTGTAGATACATACACGAATGTGCATTCACACCGCTTTGTACATACACACACGGGTGCACATACATACACGAGTGTGCATACACACACGAGTATACATACACAGCAGTGTACGTACACAGGGATTGCGTTTGACATCACAAATAAATGGGCGAACAAATAATTGTACATACCCATACACACACATACACGCATGTACATAGCCACATAAACAAGTGTAAATATACACGTGTACACACATTGCAGGGTGAATATTAGCAAATGAACGCGAATTATGTGGTGAGATGCACATATGTATTCAGGCTTAAGCTCAATAGCCAGATTAGCGAAGCTAATTGCTAGATATGCAGATTGTAAATTCAAAAAATAACAATTGAATGTAAAGTTCATGAAATGCAACGTCGGAGAACTTCATCTTTCATCAATGCAACATCATTCCAAACGACCCCACCATTCGTGTGCTGGTGTCATTGACCCAATTCGATTGATACCTGTGACTTACAGCTTTCCACACCTTAAGCCACGCTCCTATGCCCCCTTCATTCGTTTTTGTGTCTCAGAAGGAGGCACTCCCTGTTGTTTGCCAATCCCCTGCCACGAGTAAAGTTTTGCAAAAACAACCCCCTTCCTTCATTGACGGTGTCGGACGGTAACGCTGTGGTGGATGTGAGCAATGTCCCGGAGGGAAGGCTCGTAGCCACCACAGTGGCCCACGAGGTCTTTGGACGGGTGCGAGGGGCTGGTAACCCCTCAATAGTCAATGCAATTACCAAAAAAACTCGTCACAAAATTTAAACACGTGCAAAATATTGAACACATACACACTGCTGTATATACACACCGAAAGTCGTATGTTACAGACTAAAAGGTGATGATTGTTTTTGTTGCGTTTCTTTATTATGAAGCTAAACCATTCAGATGATTATTCAAAGTTTCACAGGTTAAACTGACGATATAAATCTTAGATGCCCCACAACACTGAAGTACGTTATACTTTTGAAAAAATACGCATTCAATTCTAATTCCCTATGTTTCCACTCCAAACGATTGGAATCATTAATAATATTTGAAATGGTTGCCCCATGTTTAATGAGTGTAGTGAAGAAATTAGTTTAGTTTTTTTCATTCCATTTGTTTGCATTTGCTACGGCACACTGGTTGAGATTATTCTTCCCATTTATGAAATTTCTCTAGAATAATTTACATTTTCTTCATGAACTTCCTTGCATGCAATTGTTATTCTCGGAAGTAACTCTCCTCATATCTAACAAACCTAATCTCATGTGGCCATTGTGCTCAAGCCTAAGTAGAATTTTGCATTTCACTGCATAATTGTTCGCATGCTTTTGAATACGGATGGGCATCTCCTTGCATAATCATGTGCATGTTGTTAGTTTGCACATTAACAGTGGCCTGTAAACGTCTATCAATGTATCGGCCTTAACTGTGAAATAACGCCTCAGATATCACAATGTTGATCGATATATACTTTAACTAAGAGGTGCATGCTTCATAGCGTGTTGACGTGGTTTTATAACTATGTTTAAGGACACTTGTTGATGAGGGTGTGTCTAGACAACGAAGGTGAATTGTTATATTCGCTCAATTAAAATGGTTGCAATTGCCGTGGATACCCATCTGGATGGTATAGTTTGTAAGCGTTGTTTATTATAATGTAACGCAACTATTATCACATTTCAGTCTATAGCAGAAAGTCCCGTGTGTTGTTATGCTGCTGTGTATGTACAGTGCTGTGTGCACTCATGTGTCTATATATTTTCCACGTGTTTTCACGCAACAGTCGGGAGACCTCGTTGGCCGCTGTGATGGCTATGAGCCTTCCCTCTAGGACATTGCTCACATTTACCGCAGTATGTATCGATATGGAAAACAGACATGAGAACTGCGGGCTGCGGGATTTGAATTGCATTATAATTACTAGTATCACATTGTGGTCGTATTAAAATCACACTATCCACTGCTGGATCTGCCCTTTCAATGGATTCATATATATATATATACACAGTATGATTATTTGACGTTAACGTATTGATTGTTTAACTGTTGAATTCCTGAAAGCTTCCAGCTGTAAGTAGCAGCTCGGCAAGACTGTGGGGTTAGAGAGGGGATATAAACGCGGCGCTTTTGGTTCGTGCCCACTTTTCCAGGCTCCACTTTATCGCCACCACTATTTTATTTTTTATCAGCCAAAACTTCAGGCATGAGTAGTACTAATCACATACCTGCATTTCCCATATCCCCTCCCTTTGATGCTGCTAATCCTGCATAATGCACGGGCATAAGTAGTACTAATCACATACCTGGATTTCCCATAAATATGCTAAATTCCTCTTGATATGCAAATTAGTTTGTCAGGGCGCCCTTTCCCCCCCCCCCCTTCCAACCCAGCTTATATAAATGCTCCAAGCACGTTTGCTGTTTCATTCAGACGCTGTCGCCTCGACAGACCTGGTTATCACCTGAGGACGGCTACTTGCGTTGTGGCCGAAACGTCGTGAGAATTGTTTTATTATGTTTTATTTGTATTATTTTATTACTTCCCTTCTACGTGACTTTACCGAAAGAACCAATAAGAAGAAAAAAACTTCAGGCATTTCAAGAGGGGTTGGTTTGTTTTGAATAGTTTAGATCACCCACCCTGCGTGTCTCTGGGACCACCCGATACGCTCGCGATACGCCGCAGGATGACCCCTTCATCCCGACATTCACACCTGAGCCTCCGCGTTCTCGAACACTCGCACACACTGAAGGCACTTGTCGCCTTACATGGCGTCTGCCACCGACTGTTGGGCCACATTCCCTGGTGTTGGCCGTGAGCATGAATTTAACGTGACCGAGAATTGAGCTGTGCGCTAACCACTACACTACCTCTACACACACGCGAGTGTGCATGCACAGCAATATTAACGTCAATAGTGTTTTGCAGATTAATAAAAATCTAATTTTTTAAAGTTATCTAAGCGTTCGTTAACTGTACAATGCTTACAACAAACACGTGTACACACACACGAGTCAAAGTCAAGTGTACTTACACAGCAGTGTAAATACACACACGCTTACAAGCGATGCCATTTCGATTATCATTAAAAGTGTATGACAAAAATACTTCAGTCTGCATTTCCCTGGTAACGCCTTTGAACTGGCAGCAGTTTGCAGCACATTGCAGGGTGAATATTAGCAAATTAACGCATATACGTATTCAGGATTAAGCTTAATAGCCAGATTACAGAAGCTAATAGCTAGATATGCAGATTTAAATTCCAAAAATAACAATTTAATGTAAAGTTCATGAAATGCAACGTCGGAGAACTTAATCTTTCATCAATGCAACATCATTCCAAACGACCCCACCATTCGTGTGCTGATGTCATTGACCCAATTCGATTGATACCTGTGACTTACAGCTTTCCACACCTTACGCCACGCTCCCACGCCCCTTCATTCGTTTTTTGTTTATCAGAAGGAGGCACTCCCTGTTGTTTGCCAATCCCCTGCCACGAGTAAAGTTTTGCTAAAACAACCCCCTTCCTTCATTGACGGTGTTGAACGGTAACGCTGTGGTGGATGTGAGCAATGTCCCGGAGGGAAGGCTCGTAGCCACCACAGTGGCCCACGAGGTCTTTGGACGGGTGCGAGGGGCTGGTAACCCCTCAATAGTCAACGCAATTACCAAAAAAACTCGTCACAAAATTTAAACACTTGCAAAATATTAAACACATACACACTGGTGTATATACACACGGAAGGTCGTATGTTACAGACTAGAAGATGACGATTTTTTTTTTCCGTAACGTTATTATGAACCACGCTTACAAGCTAAACCATTCAGATGATTATTCAAAGTTTATGACAGAAATTATAACAAAACACACTCGTTTGCTAAAAGCACCATGCTCAACACGAGTGTCCTTAAATATGTTTATTAAACAGGTTCAGAACAGTATTAACTTGCACCTATTAGTCCAAGATGGGGCCGGCTAGTTTTTTTAGGCTAGTCCCGTGTGTGTTTGTTGTGTGAGGTGTCTTGATAGCAGTCGTTCTCCACCGTAGTCCTGGCATCTGCTGCTCAGATTCCTTCCACAGCTGTGGTCCCAGTGGCACCGTCTCTCCGGGGGGAGAACCATGTGGTGTGTGTGTGTGACGTGTATCACGGGGTGTGTGGGTGTGTGCCTGGGATGTGTCACGGGGTGGGTGGGTAGTCTGGTGATAGTGGTCATGGTTGGCAGCGATCCACGACCACAACAACCACCCCTACTGTGTGGTGGACATGCCACCACAAAGCAGCACGCGGCGGGGGAGTGAGGTGATCGCTCTCGCCACGCGAGCAAGGCCCCCTCGCTTCCTCTTCTCTCCCTGCATCAACAACAACAACAATAACCGCCATTCGCCACTAAGTGGCGGTGACGTCACCACGACGCTTGTGCCAGGCCACGTGCACCTTGAGGCTACCACGTGAAGTGTCGAACGCCAGACGGCAGGAGGTTACGGGGCAGACCCAGCAGGTGCCACGGGTCGACTGACCGAGATGACCGAGATGACTGGCTGATGCACCACCTGTGCCCCCTACTGTACAAACTTGATGTGCTTTAGCCACCCGGCGTTCCGCTCGTTGTTGTGAGCGTCGCTCCTCCGCCCTCCGTTGTTGTTGGAGGGCGACTGCCTCCAACTGCCCAGTAGCGTCCTTCACGAGCCTGCATCACCACCTCCACCACCTGCACCTCCTCCACCTCCTCCTTTGTCTCGTCCTCCATCTCTTCCGTCGTGAGAATTATTGTATTATGTTTTATTTTTATTATTGTATTACTTCCCTTCTACGTGACTTTACCGAAAGAACCATGAAGATGAATCCCTGCAGTTTAGAGGACATTGTCGGGTGAATATTAGCAAATTCACAGGAAGCACGGAATTATGCATGGAGATGTATGTAATTATTCAAACAGAAGTGTACAATTACGCAGTAGGATGTACATACGTATTAAGGTTAAATTACAATGGACAGATTCGCTAAGCTATGTTGCTACATATGCGGATTGTTAATGTAAAAATTAACAATTGAATGCAAAGTCCATGATAGGCCAGGACGAGAACAAAGGATTTGTATGCTAGAGGGGAGTTATAAGGGGCTTAAAATCAGACCTCAAGACCATTTCGAGAGGGATTTCACTGAGGATAGACGCGCAACTCCTCGCTCTGCAGATTACCCTTCTCCTGCGAGACCCAGCCTGGCGAGCACGATTGCCTGGCGACTGGGAGAGTTCGTGGCGATCTCCTCAGACGGGTTACAGGGACATCGACACGCCGTGCATCAACAAGTAAGTGTCTTCGTTAGTGGATAAAACTGGTAGTCGCGTGTAGCCCGACTTACGATACGTTACTGTGTGTCGGTTAGACGTTAGTGAGAGTTTGCTTTTTGGCAATTTGAGCCAGACATGCACGCAGCTTAGAGGGTGCCTTTAACTCTCAACAACACCCGCGACTGTTACTCTGCTCTGAAGAATCAGTCACATGGAGCAGATAAACTCTCCACAGCGCCACGCACACACGGGCGAGAAGCCGTTCAATTGCTCTGTTTGTTTGAAGGAATTTTCATGGAAGTCATATCTTCACAGGCACCAGAAGACACACACGGGCGAGAAGCCATTCAAGTGCTCTGTGTGTGGGAAGGCATTTTCACTGAAATCAAATCTTAACACTCACCAGAAAACACACTCTGGTGAGAAGCCATTCAATTGCTCTGTGTGTGGGAAGACATTTTCACTGAAATCCAATCTTAACACTCACCAGAAAACACACTCTGGTGAGAAGCCATTCAAGTGCTCTGTGTGTGGGAAGGCATTTTCACAGAAATCACATCTTAACACTCACCAGAAAACACACTCTGGTGAGAAGCCATTCAATTTCTCTGTGTGTGGGAAGACATTTTCACAGAAATCCAATCTTAACACTCACCAGAAGACACACACGGGCGAGAAGCCATTCAAGTGCGCTGTGTGTGGGAAGACATTTTCACTGAAATCCAATCTTAACACTCACCAGAAGACACACACGGGCGAGAAGCCATTCAATTGCTCTGTGTGTGGGAAGACATTTTCACTGAAATCCAATCTTAACACTCACCAGAAAACACACTCTGGTGAGAAGCCATTCAAGTGCTCTGTGTGTGGGAAGGCATTTTCACAGAAATCACATCTTAACACTCACCAGAAAACACACTCTGGTGAGAAGCCATTCAATTTCTCTGTGTGTGGGAAGACATTTTCACAGAAATCCAATCTTAACACTCACCAGAAGACACACACGGGCGAGAAGCCATTCAAGTGCGCTGTGTGTGGGAAGACATTTTCACTGAAATCCAATCTTAACACTCACCAGAAGACACACACGGGCGAGAAGCCATTCAATTGCTCTGTGTGTGGGAAGACATTTTCACTGAAATCCAATCTTAACACTCACCAGAAAACACACTCTGGTGAGAAGCCATTCAAGTGCTCTGTGTGTGGGAAGGCATTTTCACAGAAATCACATCTTAACACTCACCAAAAAACACACTCTGGTGAGAAGCCATTCAATTTCTCTGTGTGTGGGAAGACATTTTCACAGAAATCCAATCTTAACACTCACCAGAAGACACACTCGGGCGAGAAGCCATTCAAATGCTCTCTTTGTGCGAAGGCATTTGTAAGGAAGTCAGATCTTCACAGGCACCAGAAAACGCACTCGGGTGAAAAGCCATTAAATTGCTCTCCGAGGGAGAGAACATGTTCACGGTCATCTCCACGAAACAAGCATCAGAAGATCCGGAATGATAGGGAAGTGGAATCAAAAGGTGTAATGCAAAGTGCTGCAATGAGTCCTGAAAAAAATGCATCTTTCGTTCCTATACAGGTGGATCCTGAGAGATGCCTAGATGTAGTGGATGTCATGAGTCCTGCCAACAATTCCTCTTTCGATCTCATGCAGTTGGATCCTGAGAGGTTGCTGGATGTAATGAGCCCTGACGACAATTCCTCTTTCGACCCCATGCAGGTGGATACTGAGAGATGTCTGCTGGAATGGCTGGAGAGTCAAAGTTTTGAGTACTTCTGTTAACTCTTGAAGTCCTGGAATGTGCATGTTTGTGTCTCTGTTAGATCAGTTAATAAGGTACGAAATATTATTTCCGTGATTTGCAGTACTCCAAGCTAGATTGATGTTTCGGCCACAACGCAAGCAGCCGTATTCAGGTGGAGAACAGGTCTGTCAAGTAGTCATTCAGACTCTGTCTACTTGACAGACCTATTCTCCACCTGAAGATGGCTGCTTGCGTTATGGCCGAAAAGTCGTTATGTTTTATTTTTATTATTTTATTACTTCACTTCTACGTGACTTTACCAAAAGAACCAAGAAGATTGATCCCTGCAGTCACGAAAGCTTTAAATCGAAATAGAGTGATGTTGTGAATGCTCTATAATGTGTTCAGATGAACGTATTCCTTTTAAGTTCCAGAAGTGTTCACTTATTTCAGGATTACAACAATGTTATACTTCTATAGATGCGTTGCTTCGTCTGGTGGTTGTATCATCGGGACTGGTAAATGTGTGGTGTTTATGTGCATCTTCTCACAGCTAATTGCGTGTTGAAGTTTATTCTAGACGTCGTCACGTTAAGGTGGTGCCTTGTAGTCCTATCGGACTACTTGTTGATGTGTTGTGAAGCGCAGTGGTTGTGTGGTGGTTCAATTTCTAATTTTACTCTCGTGGTTAAGTGGTTTTGTTTAGCTAAAGTTGGAGAAATACTGTGATCACAACTTTGCTCTATATTTTAAACATGTTCTTGAATTTTTTTTTATCATTGTGTAATAAATAAATAACTTAATAATAGGTTTCAAAGTGTGCCTGGATTGCACGTTCGTTGTTCTTGTGTTTGATGGCTTGGACTTCTGGACGAATGGCTTCAGTCGAAAAGGATGTCAATGGGGAAATCGACGTTTACGTGTTAGATTTTAAGAATATGTTTTAACTGTTGAAATTGGGAAATAATTTGCCCAGTTCCTTCCTGTTTGAGCAAGCGTATTAATAAATATTTCGATACGAGTGTTAACGTGAATTTTCTTGCAGATTAATAAAGACCTGAATTGTTTTTAAAGATGACTGATCGTACCTTATTTCAACCATATCCTTCCTTTAAAAAACACGGACGAGTAGACATACACACACAAGTGTGCTTATAAACACGACTGTCTATACAGCGGTGTGCATTCACACACGAGTGTGCATGTGTCTCTACGAGTTTTAACTTTAATTTGCTTGCAGAACAATAAAGACCTGACATGTTAAAGATGACTAATCGTCCCTTTTTGCTACAATGTTCATAGCGAACACGTGTGGAGGCGAGTTTCAGGTGAAGCATCTCCAGCACACAAGTTGACCCTCACCTGGCAGCATCGTGGCTGTCCGCTGATCACACTCGTGACGTCACACTCATGACGTCACACGCACGAGCTGTAGGGGCGGGGCTCTGTCCGCTCAGTGGCGCTGTTTTCATTAATTTAGCACCACGAGCGGGGAGTCTCATCCCTGTAGTTCCCTGTTGTGGTGCCGCATTCATCACCACGTTGCCCCTCAATTCTTTGTACGCAACACACACCCACACACGAGTGGACATAGCAGTGTATATGCATAGACGAATGTGCATACACACCGCTTTGTGCATACAAACAGCTACACTACCGCTCCCCAAGTGTACTTACACTGCAGTGTAAATACACACACGCTTACAAGCGATACCATTTCGATTATCATTAAAAGTGTATGACAGCAATCGTAATAATTTTCGTGGATTAAATTAAACAAATCACCTTGATTGTTCTGACGCGCTCATATCAACACAAGTGCTTCAATATTTTTATAAAACAAAGTCAGCATGGTATAAACCTGCACCTCAAAGTCCAAATCACAATTTTAATACTACAGTCTGCATCTGCCTGGTAACGCCTTTGAACAGGCAGCAGTTTGCAGCACATTGCAGGGTGAATATTAGCAAATTAACGTGAATTATGCGGTGACATGAATATACGTATTCAGGATTAAGCTCAATTGCCAGATTCCACAAGTAATGACTAATCCCATATCTGCATTTCCCATAAATATGCTAAATTCATCTTGATATGCAAACTCTTGGAACCTCCGAGTTCAACCAGCCTACACAACAAAGGCTCATTCCTAACAGCGTGTTTCAGCCGCATCGAACCTCACAATAATAATATCCTCCCACCCTCAACCAGTATATATATACAAGGACTGTTTTCTTGAAATTTCTCTTACTTGATACAGCTATCGTGCTGTGACGGTTCCACCTGAAGACGGAAGCTTGTGTTGCCTCCGAAACGTCGTGAGAATTAATTTATTATGTTTTATTTATTTTATTTTATTATTTCCCTTCTACGTTACTTTACCGAAAGAACCAAGAAGATAGAGAAGCTCTGTTGCTAGATATGCAGATTGTAAATTCCAAAAATAACAATTGAATGTAAAGTTCATGAAATGCAACGTCGAGAACTTCATCTTTCATCAATGCAACATCATTCCAAACGACCCCACCATTCGTGTGCTGATGTCATTGACCCAATTCGATTGATACCTGTGACTTACAGCTTTCCACACCTTACGCCACGCTCCCACGCCCCTTCATGGGACCACCCGATACGCTCGCGATACGCCGCAGGATGACCCCTTCATCCCGACATTCACACCTGAGCCTCCGCGTTCTCGAACACTCGCACACACTGAAGGCACTTGTCGCCTTACATGGCGTCTGCCACCGACTGTTGGGCCACATTCCCTGGTGTTGGCCGTGAGCATGAATTTAACGTGACCGAGAATTGAGCTGTGCGCTAACCACTACACTACCTCTACACACACGCGAGTGTGCATGCACAGCAATATTAACGTCAATAGTGTTTTGCAGATTAATAAAAATCTAATTTTTTAAAGTTATCTAAGCGTTCGTTAACTGTACAATGCTTACAACAAACACGTGTACACACACACGAGTCAAAGTCAAGTGTACTTACACAGCAGTGTAAATACACACACGCTTACAAGCGATGCCATTTCGATTATCATTAAAAGTGTATGACAAAAATACTTCAGTCTGCATTTCCCTGGTAACGCCTTTGAACTGGCAGCAGTTTGCAGCACATTGCAGGGTGAATATTAGCAAATTAACGCATATACGTATTCAGGATTAAGCTTAATAGCCAGATTACAGAAGCTAATAGCTAGATATGCAGATTTAAATTCCAAAAATAACAATTTAATGTAAAGTTCATGAAATGCAACGTCGGAGAACTTAATCTTTCATCAATGCAACATCATTCCAAACGACCCCACCATTCGTGTGCTGATGTCATTGACCCAATTCGATTGATACCTGTGACTTACAGCTTTCCACACCTTACGCCACGCTCCCACGCCCCTTCATTCGTTTTTTGTTTATCAGAAGGAGGCACTCCCTGTTGTTTGCCAATCCCCTGCCACGAGTAAAGTTTTGCTAAAACAACCCCCTTCCTTCATTGACGGTGTTGAACGGTAACGCTGTGGTGGATGTGAGCAATGTCCCGGAGGGAAGGCTCGTAGCCACCACAGTGGCCCACGAGGTCTTTGGACGGGTGCGAGGGGCTGGTAACCCCTCAATAGTCAACGCAATTACCAAAAAAACTCGTCACAAAATTTAAACACTTGCAAAATATTAAACACATACACACTGGTGTATATACACACGGAAGGTCGTATGTTACAGACTAGAAGATGACGATTTTTTTTTTCCGTAACGTTATTATGAACCACGCTTACAAGCTAAACCATTCAGATGATTATTCAAAGTTTATGACAGAAATTATAACAAAACACACTCGTTTGCTAAAAGCACCATGCTCAACACGAGTGTCCTTAAATATGTTTATTAAACAGGTTCAGAACAGTATTAACTTGCACCTATTAGTCCAAGATGGGGCCGGCTAGTTTTTTTAGGCTAGTCCCGTGTGTGTTTGTTGTGTGAGGTGTCTTGATAGCAGTCGTTCTCCACCGTAGTCCTGGCATCTGCTGCTCAGATTCCTTCCACAGCTGTGGTCCCAGTGGCACCGTCTCTCCGGGGGGAGAACCATGTGGTGTGTGTGTGTGACGTGTATCACGGGGTGTGTGGGTGTGTGCCTGGGATGTGTCACGGGGTGGGTGGGTAGTCTGGTGATAGTGGTCATGGTTGGCAGCGATCCACGACCACAACAACCACCCCTACTGTGTGGTGGACATGCCACCACAAAGCAGCACGCGGCGGGGGAGTGAGGTGATCGCTCTCGCCACGCGAGCAAGGCCCCCTCGCTTCCTCTTCTCTCCCTGCATCAACAACAACAACAATAACCGCCATTCGCCACTAAGTGGCGGTGACGTCACCACGACGCTTGTGCCAGGCCACGTGCACCTTGAGGCTACCACGTGAAGTGTCGAACGCCAGACGGCAGGAGGTTACGGGGCAGACCCAGCAGGTGCCACGGGTCGACTGACCGAGATGACCGAGATGACTGGCTGATGCACCACCTGTGCCCCCTACTGTACAAACTTGATGTGCTTTAGCCACCCGGCGTTCCGCTCGTTGTTGTGAGCGTCGCTCCTCCGCCCTCCGTTGTTGTTGGAGGGCGACTGCCTCCAACTGCCCAGTAGCGTCCTTCACGAGCCTGCATCACCACCTCCACCACCTGCACCTCCTCCACCTCCTCCTTTGTCTCGTCCTCCATCTCTTCCGTCGTGAGAATTATTGTATTATGTTTTATTTTTATTATTGTATTACTTCCCTTCTACGTGACTTTACCGAAAGAACCATGAAGATGAATCCCTGCAGTTTAGAGGACATTGTCGGGTGAATATTAGCAAATTCACAGGAAGCACGGAATTATGCATGGAGATGTATGTAATTATTCAAACAGAAGTGTACAATTACGCAGTAGGATGTACATACGTATTAAGGTTAAATTACAATGGACAGATTCGCTAAGCTATGTTGCTACATATGCGGATTGTTAATGTAAAAATTAACAATTGAATGCAAAGTCCATGATAGGCCAGGACGAGAACAAAGGATTTGTATGCTAGAGGGGAGTTATAAGGGGCTTAAAATCAGACCTCAAGACCATTTCGAGAGGGATTTCACTGAGGATAGACGCGCAACTCCTCGCTCTGCAGATTACCCTTCTCCTGCGAGACCCAGCCTGGCGAGCACGATTGCCTGGCGACTGAGAGAGTTCGTGGCGATCTCCTCAGACGGGTTACAGGGACATCGACACGCCGTGCATCAACAAGTAAGTGTCTTCGTTAGTGGATAAAACTGGTAGTCGCGTGTAGCCCGACTTACGATACGTTACTGTGTGTCGGTTAGACGTTAGTGAGAGTTTGCTTTTTGGCAATTTGAGCCAGACATGCACGCAGCTTAGAGGGTGCCTTTAACTCTCAACAACACCCGCGACTGTTACTCTGCTCTGAAGAATCAGTCACATGGAGCAGATAAACTCTCCACAGCGCCACGCACACACGGGCGAGAAGCCGTTCAATTGCTCTGTTTGTTTGAAGGAATTTTCATGGAAGTCATATCTTCACAGGCACCAGAAGACACACACGGGCGAGAAGCCATTCAAGTGCTCTGTGTGTGGGAAGGCATTTTCACTGAAATCAAATCTTAACACTCACCAGAAAACACACTCTGGTGAGAAGCCATTCAATTGCTCTGTGTGTGGGAAGACATTTTCACTGAAATCCAATCTTAACACTCACCAGAAAACACACTCTGGTGAGAAGCCATTCAAGTGCTCTGTGTGTGGGAAGGCATTTTCACAGAAATCACATCTTAACACTCACCAGAAAACACACTCTGGTGAGAAGCCATTCAATTTCTCTGTGTGTGGGAAGACATTTTCACAGAAATCCAATCTTAACACTCACCAGAAGACACACACGGGCGAGAAGCCATTCAAGTGCGCTGTGTGTGGGAAGACATTTTCACTGAAATCCAATCTTAACACTCACCAGAAGACACACACGGGCGAGAAGCCATTCAATTGCTCTGTGTGTGGGAAGACATTTTCACTGAAATCCAATCTTAACACTCACCAGAAAACACACTCTGGTGAGAAGCCATTCAAGTGCTCTGTGTGTGGGAAGGCATTTTCACAGAAATCACATCTTAACACTCACCAGAAAACACACTCTGGTGAGAAGCCATTCAATTTCTCTGTGTGTGGGAAGACATTTTCACAGAAATCCAATCTTAACACTCACCAGAAGACACACACGGGCGAGAAGCCATTCAAGTGCGCTGTGTGTGGGAAGACATTTTCACTGAAACCCAATCTTAACACTCACCAGAAGACACACACGGGCGAGAAGCCATTCAATTGCTCTGTGTGTGGGAAGACATTTTCACTGAAATCCAATCTTAACACTCACCAGAAAACACACTCTGGTGAGAAGCCATTCAAGTGCTCTGTGTGTGGGAAGGCATTTTCACAGAAATCACATCTTAACACTCACCAAAAAACACACTCTGGTGAGAAGCCATTCAATTTCTCTGTGTGTGGGAAGACATTTTCACAGAAATCCAATCTTAACACTCACCAGAAGACACACTCGGGCGAGAAGCCATTCAAATGCTCTCTTTGTGCGAAGGCATTTGTAAGGAAGTCAGATCTTCACAGGCACCAGAAAACGCACTCGGGTGAAAAGCCATTAAATTGCTCTCCGAGGGAGAGAACATGTTCACGGTCATCTCCACGAAACAAGCATCAGAAGATCCGGAATGATAGGGAAGTGGAATCAAAAGGTGTAATGCAAAGTGCTGCAATGAGTCCTGAAAAAAATGCATCTTTCGTTCCTATACAGGTGGATCCTGAGAGATGCCTAGATGTAGTGGATGTCATGAGTCCTGCCAACAATTCCTCTTTCGATCTCATGCAGTTGGATCCTGAGAGGTTGCTGGATGTAATGAGCCCTGACGACAATTCCTCTTTCGACCCCATGCAGGTGGATACTGAGAGATGTCTGCTGGAATGGCTGGAGAGTCAAAGTTTTGAGTACTTCTGTTAACTCTTGAAGTCCTGGAATGTGCATGTTTGTGTCTCTGTTAGATCAGTTAATAAGGTACGAAATATTATTTCCGTGATTTGCAGTACTCCAAGCTAGATTGATGTTTCGGCCACAACGCAAGCAGCCGTATTCAGGTGGAGAACAGGTCTGTCAAGTAGTCATTCAGACTCTGTCTACTTGACAGACCTATTCTCCACCTGAAGATGGCTGCTTGCGTTATGGCCGAAAAGTCGTTATGTTTTATTTTTATTATTTTATTACTTCACTTCTACGTGACTTTACCAAAAGAACCAAGAAGATTGATCCCTGCAGTCACGAAAGCTTTAAATCGAAATAGAGTGATGTTGTGAATGCTCTATAATGTGTTCAGATGAACGTATTCCTTTTAAGTTCCAGAAGTGTTCACTTATTTCAGGATTACAACAATGTTATACTTCTATAGATGCGTTGCTTCGTCTGGTGGTTGTATCATCGGGACTGGTAAATGTGTGGTGTTTATGTGCATCTTCTCACAGCTAATTGCGTGTTGAAGTTTATTCTAGACGTCGTCACGTTAAGGTGGTGCCTTGTAGTCCTATCGGACTACTTGTTGATGTGTTGTGAAGCGCAGTGGTTGTGTGGTGGTTCAATTTCTAATTTTACTCTCGTGGTTAAGTGGTTTTGTTTAGCTAAAGTTGGAGAAATACTGTGATCACAACTTTGCTCTATATTTTAAACATGTTCTTGAATTTTTTTTTATCATTGTGTAATAAATAAATAACTTAATAATAGGTTTCAAAGTGTGCCTGGATTGCACGTTCGTTGTTCTTGTGTTTGATGGCTTGGACTTCTGGACGAATGGCTTCAGTCGAAAAGGATGTCAATGGGGAAATCGACGTTTACGTGTTAGATTTTAAGAATATGTTTTAACTGTTGAAATTGGGAAATAATTTGCCCAGTTCCTTCCTGTTTGAGCAAGCGTATTAATAAATATTTCGATACGAGTGTTAACGTGAATTTTCTTGCAGATTAATAAAGACCTGAATTGTTTTTAAAGATGACTGATCGTACCTTATTTCAACCATATCCTTCCTTTAAAAAACACGGACGAGTAGACATACACACACAAGTGTGCTTATAAACACGACTGTCTATACAGC
The DNA here is from genome assembly GCF_965212315.1 of Lampetra planeri. Classification (NCBI taxonomy): domain Eukaryota; kingdom Metazoa; phylum Chordata; class Hyperoartia; order Petromyzontiformes; family Petromyzontidae; genus Lampetra; species Lampetra planeri. Next base: position 936,595 of record NC_136185.1, read on the forward strand.
GGTGTGCATTCACACACGAGTGTGCATGTGTCTCTACGAGTTTTAACTTTAATTTGCTTGCAGAACAATAAAGACCTGACATGTTAAAGATGACTAATCGTCCCTTTTTGCTACAATGTTCATAGCGAACACGTGTGGAGGCGAGTTTCAGGTGAAGCATCTCCAGCACACAAGTTGACCCTCACCTGGCAGCATCGTGGCTGTCCGCTGATCACACTCATGACGTCACACTCATAACGTCACACTCATGACGTCACACGCACGAGCTGTAGGGGCGGGGCTCTGTCCGCTCAGTGGCGCTGTTTTCATTAATTTAGCACCACGAGCGGGGAGTCTCATCCCTGTAGTTCCCTGTTGTGGTGCCGCATTCATCACCACGTTGCCCTCAATTCTTTGTACGACACACACACCCACACACGAGAGGACATAGCAGTGTATATGCATAGACGAATGTGCATACACACCGCTTTGTGCATACAAACAGCTACACTACCGCTCCCCAAGTGTACTTACACTGCAGTGTAAATACACACACGCTTACAAGCGATACCATTTCGATTATCATTAAAAGTGTATGACAGCAATCGTAATAATTTTCGTGGATTAAATTAAACAAATCACCTTGATTGTTCTGACGCGCTCATATCAACACAAGTGCTTCAATATTTTTATAAAACAAAGTCAGCATGGTATAAACCTGCACCTCAAAGTCCAAATCACAATTTTAATACTACAGTCTGCATCTGCCTGGTAACGCCTTTGAACAGGCAGCAGTTTGCAGCACATTGCAGGGTGAATATTAGCAAATTAACGTGAATTATGCGGTGACATGAATATACGTATTCAGGATTAAGCTCAATTGCCAGATTCCACAAGTAATGACTAATCCCATATCTGCATTTCCCATAAATATGCTAAATTCATCTTGATATGCAAACTCTTGGAACCTCCGAGTTCAACCAGCCTACACAACAAAGGCTCATTCCTAACAGCGTGTTTCAGCCGCATCGAACCTCACAATAATAATATCCTCCCACCCTCAACCAGTATATATATACAAGGACTGTTTTCTTGAAATTTCTCTTACTTGATACAGCTATCGTGCTGTGACGGTTCCACCTGAAGACGGAAGCTTGTGTTGCCTCCGAAACGTCGTGAGAATTAATTTATTATGTTTTATTTATTTTATTTTATTATTTCCCTTCTACGTTACTTTACCGAAAGAACCAAGAAGATAGAGAAGCTCTGTTGCTAGATATGCAGATTGTAAATTCCAAAAATAACAATTGAATGTAAAGTTCATGAAATGCAACGTCGAGAACTTCATCTTTCATCAATGCAACATCATTCCAAACGACCCCACCATTCGTGTGCTGGTGTCATTGACCCAATTCGATTGATACCTGTGACTTACAGCTTTCCACACCTTACGCCACGCTCCCACGCCCCCTTCATTCGTGTTTTGTTTCTCAGAAGGAGGCATTCCCTGTTGTTTGCCAATCCCCTGCCACGAGTAAAGTTTTGAAAAAACAACCCCCTTCCTTCATTGTCTCGTCCTCCATCTCTTCCGTCGTGAGAATTATTTTATTATGTTTTATTTTTATTATTTTATTACTTCCCTTCTACGTGACTTTACCGAAAGAACCATGAAGATGAATCCCTGCAGTTTAGAGGACATTGTCGGGTGAATATTAGCAAATTCACAGGAAGCACGGAATTATGCATGGAGATGTATGTAATTATTCAAACAGAAGTGTACAATTACGCAGTATAATGTGCATACGTATTAAGGTTAAATTACAATGGCCAGATTCGCTAAGCTATGTTGCTACATATGCGGATTGTTAATGTAAAAAATTAACAATTGAATGCAAAGTCCATGATAGGCCAAGTCGAGAACAAAGGATTTGGATGCTAGAGGGGAGTTATAAGGGGCTTAAATTTAGGCCTCAAGACCATTTCGAGAGGGATTTCACTGAGGATAGACGCGCAACTCCTCGCTCTGCAGATTACCCTTTTCCTGCGAGACCCAGCCTGGCGAGCCCGATTGCCTGGCGACTGGGAGAGTTCGTGGCGATCTCTTCAGACGGGTTACAGGGAGATCGACACGCCGTGCATCAACAAGTAAGTGTCTTCGTTAGTGGATAAAACTGGTAGTCGCGTGTAGCCCGACTTACGAGACGTTACTGTGTGTCGGTTAGACGTTAGTGAGAGTTTGCTTTTTGGCAATTTGAGCCAGACATGCACGCAGCTTAGAGGGTGCCTTTAACTCTCAACAACACCCGCGACTGTTACTCTGCTCTGAAGAATCAGTCACATGGAGCAGATAAACTCTCCACAGCGCCACGCACACACGGGCGAGAAGCCGTTCAATTGCTCTGTTTGTTTGAAGGAATTTTCATGGAAGTCATATCTTCACAGGCACCAGAAGACACACACGGGCGATAAGCCATTCAAGTGCTCTGTGTGTGGGAAGGCATTTTCACTGAAATCAAATCTTAACACTCACCAGAAAACACACTCTGGTGAGAAGCCATTCAATTGCTCTGTGTGTGGGAAGACATTTTCACTGAAATCCAATCTTAACACTCACCAGAAAACACACTCTGGTGAGAAGCCATTCAATTTCTCTGTGTGTGGGAAGACATTTTCACTGAAATCCAATCTTAACACTCACCAGAAAACACACTCTGGTGAGAAGCCATTCAAGTGCTCTGTGTGTGGGAAGACATTTTCACAGAAATCCAATCTTAACACTCACCAGAAGACACACACGGGCGAGAAGCCATTCAAGTGCGCTGTGTGTGGGAAGACATTTTCACTGAAATCCAATCTTAACACTCACCAGAAGACACACACGGGCGAGAAGCCATTCAATTGCTCTGTGTGTGGGAAGACATTTTCACTGAAATCCAATCTTAACACTCACCAGAAAACACACTCTGGTGAGAAGCCATTCAAGTGCTCTGTGTGTGGGAAGGCATTTTCACAGAAATCACATCTTAACACTCACCAGAAAACACACTCTGGTGAGAAGCCATTCAATTTCTCTGTGTGTGGGAAGACATTTTCACTGAAATCCAATCTTAACACTCACCAGAAGACACACACGGGCGAGAAGCCATTCAAGTGCTCTGTGTGTGGGAAGACATTTTCACTGAAATCCAATCTTAACACTCACCAGAAAACACACTCTGGTGAGAAGCCATTCAAGTGCTCTGTGTGTGGGAAGGCATTTTCACAGAAATCACATCTTAACACTCACCAGAAAACACACTCTGGTGAGAAGCCATTCAATTTCTCTGTGTGTGGGAAGACATTTTCACAGAAATCCAATCTTAACACTCACCAGAAGACACACACGGGCGAGAAGCCATTCAAGTGCGCTGTGTGTGGGAAGACATTTTCACTGAAATCCAATCTTAACACTCACCAGAAGACACACTCGGGCGAGAAGCCATTCAAGTGCTCTCTTTGTGCGAAGGCATTTGTAAGGAAGTCAGATCTTCACAGGCACCAGAAAACGCACTCGGGTGAAAAGCCATTAAATTGCTCTCCGAGGGAGAGAACATGTTCACGGTTATCTCCACGAAACAAGTATCAGAAGATCCGGAATGATAGGGAAGTGGAATCAAAAGGTGTAATGCAAAGTGCTGCAATGAGTCCTGAAAAAGATGCATCTTTTCATCCTATACAGGTGGATCCTGAGAGATGCCTAGATGTAGTGGATGTCATGATTCCTGACAACAATTCCTTTTTAGACCTCATGCAGTTGGATCCTGAGAGGTTGCTGGATGTAATGAGCCCTGACGACAATTCCTCTTTCGACCCCATGCAGGTGGATACTGAGACATGGCTGCTGGAATGGCTGGAGAGTCAAAGTTTTGAGTTCTTCTGTTAACTCTTGAAGTCCTGGAATGTGCATGTTTGTGTCTCTGTTAGATCAGTTAATAAGGTACGAATTATTATTTCCGTGATTTCCAGTACTCCAAGCTAGAGTGATGTTTCGGCCACAACGCAAGCGGCCGTCTTCAGGTGGAGAACAGGTCTGTCAAGTAGACAGAGTCATTCAGACTCTGAGTCATTCAGACTCTGTCTACTTGACAGACCTGTTCTCCACCTGAAGACGGCTGCTTGCGTCGTCGCCGAAACGTCGTGAGAATTATTTATTATGTTTTATTTTTATTATTTTCCTTTTACGTGACTTTACCGTAAGAACCAAGAAGATTAATCCCTGCAGTCACGAAAGCTTTAAATCGAAATAGAGTAATGTTGTGAATGCTCTATAATGTGTTCAGATGAAAGCCTTCCTTTTAAGTTCCAGAAGTGTTCACTTATTTCAGGATGACAACAATGTTATACTTGTATATATGCGTTGCTTCGTCTGGTGGTTGTATCATCGGGACTGGTAAATGTGTGGTGTTTATGGTAGAAGGTGCCATGTCATCTTCTCACAGCTAATTGCGTGTTAAAGTTTATTCTAGACTTCGTCACGTTAAGGTGGTGCTTTGTAGTCCTATCGGACTACTTGTTGATGTATTGTGATGTGCAGTGGTTGTGTGGTGGTTCAATTTCTAATTTTACTCTCGTGGTTAAGTGGTTTTGTTGAGCTAAAGTTGGAGAAAAACTGTGATCACAACTTTGCTCAATATTTTAATCATGTTCTTTATTTTATTTTTTCATTGTGTAATAAATAAATATCTTTAATAATAGGTTTCAGAGTGTGCGTAGATTGCACGTTCGATGTTTTTGCGTTTGATGGCTTGGACTTCTGGACGAATGGATTCAGTCGAAAAGGACGTCAATGGGGAAATCGACGTTTACGTGTTCGATTTTAAGAATATGTTTTAACTGTTGAATTCCTATTGGGAAATAATTTGCCTAGTCCCTTCCTGTTTGAGCATGCGTATTAATACAGATTTCGATACGAGTATTAACGTGAATTTTCTTGCAGATTAATAAAGACCTGAATTGTTTTTAAAGATGACTGATCGTACGTTATTTCAACCATATCCTTCCTTTAAAAAAACACGGACGAGTAGACATACACACACAAGTGTGCTTATAAACACGACTGTCTATACAGCGGTGTGCATTCACACACGAGTGTGCATGTGTTTCTACGCGTTTTAACTTTCATTTTCTTGCAGAACAATAAAGACCTGACATGTTAAAGATGACTAATCGTCCCTTATTGAAGAAGGGAAATAATAAAATAATAAAAATAAAACTATAATTTTTTTATTAAATAATTTTATTATGTTTTATTTTAATTAAATAATAAAAGATTACATTTTAAACATAATAAAATGACTTCATAAATTTATTTTATTATTTTATTATTTCCCTTCTACATGACTTTACCGAAAGAACCAAGAAGGTTAATTTACTTGCAGAACAATAAAGACCTGACATGTTAAAGATGACTAATCGTCCCTTATTGCTACAATGTTCATAGCGAACACGTGTGGAGGCGAGTTTCAGGTGAAGCATCATGACGTCACACTCATGACGTCACACGCACGAGCTGTAGGGGCGGGGCTCTGTCCGCTCAGTGGCGCTGTTTTCATTAATTTAGCACCACGAGCGGGGAGTCTCATCCCTGTAGTTCCCTGTTGTGGTGCCGCATTCATCACCACGTTGCCCTCAATTCTTTGTACGAAACACACACCCACACACGAGTGGACATAGCAGTGTATATACATAGACGAATGTGCATACACACCGCTTTGTACAAACAAACAGCTACACTACTGTTCTCCAAGTGTACTTACACAGCAGTGTAAATACACACACGCTTACAAGCGATACCATTTCGATTATCAATAAAAGTGTATGACAGCAATCGTAATAATTTTCGTGGATTAAATTAAACAAATCACCTTGATTGTTCTGACGCGCTCATATCAACACAAGTACTTCAATATTTTTATAAAACAAAGTCAGCACGGTATAAATTTGCACCTCAAAGTCCAAATCACAATTTTAATACTGCATTTCCCTGGTAACGCCTTTGAACTGGCATCAGTTTGCAGCAAATTGCAGGGTGAATATTAGCAAATTAACGCGAATTATGCGTTGAGATGAATATACGTATTCAGGATTAAGCTCAAAAGCCAGAATCCACAAGTAATGACTAATCCCCTATATGCATTTCCCATAAATATGCTAAATTCCTATTGATATGCAAACTCTTGGAACCTCCGAGTTCAACCAGTCTACACAACAGAGGCTCATTCCTAACAGCGTTATTCAGCCGCACCGAACCTCACAATAATAATATCCTCCCACCCTCAACCAGCATATATACAAGGACTGTTTTCTTGAAATTTCTCTTACTTGATACAGCGATCGTGCTGTGACGGTTCCACCTGAAGTCGGAAGCTTGTGTTGCCTCCGAAACGTCGTGAGAATTATTTTATTATGTTTTATTTTTTTATTTTATTATTTCCCTTCTACGTGACTTTACCGAAAGAACCAAGAAGATAGAGAAGCTCTGTTGCTAGATATGCAGATTGTAATTTCCAAAAATAACAATTGAATGTAAAGTTCATGAAATGCAACGTCGGTTGTTTAGTTACTGCAGCTACATATATACAGTAGGGTGGATAGAATAATACATAGTGTAATATTACACTATGTATTATTATAATATTCTATTATTCTAGGGTATAGGGTGGTGTATAGTAATACAGTATATAATTTAATGTTGGGTTTGTCTATGGCAGCATATAGTACGGGGTAGACCTGTGTGCTGTAAGGGAAAAAAGTTTAGCTGGAAGCATATTATATTTTTTGCGACGTAGAATTGTTATGTATTACTTACTGTTAGTAGCTCAGCGTATTGGAGAGTATATTTAGTATACTGATGATACTATGAAGTTTATACTTTATTTTTTTACGTGGTTGTTTAGTTACTGCAGCTACATACTATTACCATTCCTTCCCTTTATTAATGCTACCCCTACCCCCTCCCTTTGATGCTGCTAGTCCTGCATAATGCACGGGCATAAGTACAACTAATCACATACCTGCATTTCCCATAAATATGCCCATAAATATGCTAAATCCCTCTTGATATGCAAATTATTTTGTCAAGGCGACCTTCCCCCCCTTCCAACCCAGCTTAAATATACGCTCCAAGCATTGTGCTGTTTCATTCAGACGCTGTCTCCCCGACAGACCTGGTCTTCACCTGATGACGGCTGCTTGCGTTGTGGCCGAAACGTCGTGAGAATTATTTTATTATATTTTTTTTTTTTTTATTGTTTCCATTCGACGTGACTTTACCGAAAGAACCAAGAAGATGAATCCCTGCAGTCACGAAAGCTTTAAATCGAAATTTAACTGATCGTTCGTTATATCCTTTCTTTCAAAAAAACTCGGACGAGTAGACATAAACACACGAGTGTGCATATACAGGGGTGTACATACAGATATGCAACGCAGTGTACATAAACACACGAGTGTACATACAAAGCATTGTACATACACTAGGATTGCGTTCCACTGCGAACACGCACGTTTGTTCCTACATACAAATGCACACAAACGCATGTACATGCACACACGAGTGCTCGTCTTGTTGTAGTGTTTCCTATGTAATGGTTTATGGTATACGCAGAAGTACATTGGAACAATACATTTACTCAACGAGTTTTGATTAGGATGGTGCGGTTAAATAGCTATTCCAATCCATTGAGATTGCACATTCAGCAAATTATAATGCGACCACAATGCGATCATAATAATTATAGTGCAATTCTAATCCCGCACCCCCAGATCCGTCCCTAGTTTCGAAAATAAATATCTGCATACATATGCATACATCTGAGTATAGTTGGATTATAATGTAGGAGGACATAGAATAAAGCTAACTCGACTTATATGCATCTTCGGTGGATATGAGTCGAGTTAGATTCCTTCTATGTCCTCCTACATTATAATCCCACTATACTCGGATGAGCAACCACCACTCCTCGACTCCCGTTGATTGGGAGGTGAGGCCACGGTAGCCTGGCGCTTACAGCTTTCCACACCTTACGCCACGCTCCCACATCCCCTTGATTCGTTTGTTTTTCTCTGAAGAAGAGCCCCCTGTTGTTTGGCATTCCCCTCCCACGAGTAACGTTCCATAAAAAATAATCCACTACCTCATCCGCGGTGCCGGACGGTAACGCTGTGGTGGATGTGAGCAATGTCCTGGGAGGGAAGGCTCGTAGCCACCACAGAGGCCCACGTTGTCTCTGGGCGTGTGCGAGGCGCTGGTAATCTCTCCATATTCAATGAAATTACCATAAAAACACGTCCAAAATATTAAACACATGCACTCGAGTTTAACACGTCGGATTTCGGGACCAATATCATCCATAATAGAGGTTTTGGGATTAGATCGCGGAAGTAAATGAATGTGTCGTTAAAATTATACATTAGATAAATGCATACTCACAAAGGGAAGCGTACTTCAACAGGGATTACCATTGGTAGGGCGATTTTAATAAACACAATAGACAGGAAGGACACGTTCAAAGGGCTCGCATAATGCACACGCATAATGTACGTTGCTTCAGTAATACGCCCCCCCCCCCACCCCCACATTGTGCAAGAGCGCAGCTGCGTGGTCAACACATCTACGCTTCTATATGAGTGTAATAAAGGACTCCGTCACACGATGTCGATCTCCGTCGGTCCTTTATTTGTGTTCGTCTTCCGCTCACCCCGCTGGCCTCCTCCTCGGTCCAGCGTCGTCTCTCCTTGCGCCCCACGCACTCTGCAGCTCCCCTGCTGCTCCGCTCTGCATCTACTCTGCTGCTGATGCAACCTCGCACGCCCTGCTAGTCCTCCGCTAGCTCTGCAGCTACTCTGCTGCTCCGTGCAACCTCGCACCCCCTGTGCTAGTCCTCCGCTAGCTCTGCAGCTACTCTGCAGCTGGTGCAACCCCTGCACGCCCCGTGCACCCCGCGCACTCTGCTCTCTCCTCACCCCGCTGGCTGGCGCCGTCCGATGAGCCCCTCAGCCACCAGGCTGAGGCACGGCGACCACCCAAGGTGGTCTACCCTCTTCACTCCCTCGACTGCCCCCGATGTCTTCCTGTCTCCCCCGCTATAACTTCTCCCCCACGTGACCCTGACTCCTCACTCTCGGATCGTCACATCCGGCCTCCCCATTTACGCTCGCATTACATATGTATGCATTTATCTAATGTATAATTTTAACGACACATTAATATACTTCGGCTATCTAACCCCAAAACCTATATTATGGATGATGTTAGTCCCGAAATCTGACGTCTTAAACTCGAGTGTATGTGTTTAATATTTTGGACGTGTTTTTATGGTAATTTTATTGAATATGGAGAGGTTACCAGCGCCTCGCACACGTCCAGAGACCTCGTGGGCCTCTGCGGTGGCTACGAGCCTTCCCTCCAGGACATTGCTCACATCCACCACAGCGTTACCGTCCGGCACCGCGGATGAGGTAGCAGATTATTTTTATGGAACTTTACTCGTGGCAGGGGAATACCAAACAACAGGGGGCTCTTCTTCAGAGAAAAACAAACGAATCAAGGGGACGTGGGAGCGTGGCGTAAGGTGTAGAAAGCTGTAAGCGCCAGGCTACCGTGGGCTCACCTCCCAATCAACGGGAGTCGAGGAGTGGTGGTGCATATCAAGATGAATTTAGCATATTTATGGGAAATGCAGATATGGGATTAGTCATAACTTGTGGAATCTGGCTATTGAGCTTAATCCTGAATACGTATATTCATCTCACCGTATAATTCGCGTTAATTTGCTAATATTCACCCTGCAATGTGCTGCAAACTGCTGTCAGTTCAAAGGCGTTACCAGGGAAATGCAGTATTCAAATTGTGATTTGGACTTTGAGTTTCAACTTTATACCGTGCTGACTTTGTTTTATATATATTTAAGTACTTATGTTGATATGAGCGCGTCAGAACAATCAAGGTGTTTTTTTTAATTTAATCCAGGAAATTTATTACGATTGCTGTCATACACTTTAAAATGATAATCGAAATGGTATAGCTTGTAAGCGTGTGTGTATTTACACTGCAGTGTAAGTACACTTGGGGAGCGGTAGTGTAGCGGTTTGTATGTACAAAGCGGTGTGTATGCACATTCGTCTATGTATATACACTGCTATGTCCACTCGTGTGTGGGTGTGTGTTTCGTACAAAGAATTGAGGGCAACGTGGTAATGAATGCGGCACCACAACAAGGAACTACTGGGATGAGACTCCCCGCTCGTGGTGCTAAATTAATGAAAACAGCGCCACTGAGCGGACAGAGCCCCGCCCCTACAGCTCGTGCGTGTGACGTCATGAGTGTGACGTTATGAGTGTGATCAGCGGACAGTCACGATGCTGCCAGGTGAGGGTCAACTTGTGTGCTGGAGATGCTTCACCTGAAACTCGCCTCCACACGTGTTCGCTATGAACATTGTAGCAATAAGGGACGATTAGTCATCTTTAACATGTCAGGTCTTTCATTGTTCTGCAAGAAAATTAAAGTTAAAACTCGTAGAAACACATGCACACTCGTGTGTGAATGCACATCGCTTTATAGACAGTCGTGTTTATAAGCACACTTGTGTGTGTATGTCTACTCGTCCGTGTTTTTTTAAAGGAAGGATAGGGTTGAAATAACGTACGATCAGTCATCTTTAAAAACAATTCAGGTTTTTATTAATCTGCAAAAAAATTCACGTTAATACTCGTATTTGAAATCTTTATTAATACGCTTGCTCAAACAGAAAGGGACTAGGCAAATTATTTCCAAATAACAGTTAAAACATATTCTTAAAATCTAACACGTGAACGTCGATTTCCCCATTGACGTCCTCTTCGACTGAAGCCATTGGTCCATAAGTCCAAGCCATCAAACACAAGAACAACGAACGTGCAATCCACGCACACTCTGAAACCTATTATTTTAAGTTATTTATTTATTACACAATGATACAAAAAAATTAAAGAACATGTTCAAAATATTGATCAAAGTTGTGATCACAGTATTTCTCCAACTTTAGCTCAACAAAACCACTTAACCACGAGAGTAAAATTAGAAATTGAACCACCACACAACCACTGCGCTTCACAACACATCAACAAGATAGGAATACAAAGCACCACCTTAACGTGACGAAGTCTAGAATAAACTTTAACACGCAATTAGCTGTGAGAAGATGGCATGGCACCTTCTACCATAAACACCACACATTTACCAGTCCCGATGATACAACCACCAGACGAAGCAAGGCATCTATAGAAGTATAACATTGTTGTCATCCTGAAATAAGTGAACACTTCTGGAACTTAAATGGAAGGCTTTCATCTGAACACATTATAGAGCATTCACAACAACACTCCAGCTCGGTGTACTGGAAATCACTGAAAAAATATATATCTTAGAGACGCGAATATACACAATGCAACAGTTAACAGATGTACTCAATACGCTTGAGTCTCCAGCCACTCCATTCCATCCAGCAATCTCTAAGGATCCACCTGCAAAGGTTAGAAAGATGCATTTTTATCAGGACTCATTGCAGCACTTTATATTCTACATTTTGATTTCAATTCCCTATCATTGCGGATCTTCTGGTGCTTGTTTCGGGGTGATGACCGTGAACATGTCCTCTCCCTCGTAGAGCAATTAAATGGCTTCTCGCCCGAGTGTATTTTCTGGTGACTGTGAAGATTTTATTTCCGTGAAAATGCCTTCCCGCACACAGTGCAATTGAATGGCTTTTCGTTCTTGTGTGTTTTCTGGTGTCTGTTAAGATTTGATTCATCCGCAAATGCCTTTCCACAAATAGAGCACTTGAATGGCTTCTCGCCCGTGTGTGTTTTCTGGTGACTGTAAAGAATAGATTTCCAAGCAAATGCCTTCCCACAAACAGAGCACTTGAATGGCTTCTCGCCCGAGTGTGTTTTCTGGTGACTGTTTAGAGTTGATTTCTCTGCAAATGCCTTCAAACAAACAGAGCACTTGAATGGCTTCACGCCCGTGTGTGTTTTCTGGTGAGTTTTTAGATTTGATTTCTGAGCAAATGCCTTCCCACAAACAGCGCACTTGAATGGCTTCTCGCCCGTGTGTGTTTTCTGGTGAGTGTTAAGATTGGATTTCTGTGAAAATGTCTTCCCACAAACAGAGCACTTGAATGGCTTCTCGCCCGTGTGTGCTTTCTGGTGCCTGTGAAGATATGACTTCCATAAAAATGCCTTCAAACAAACAGAGCAATTGAACGGCTTCTGGCCCGTGTGTGCGTGGCGCTGTGGAGAGTTTATCTGCTCCATGTGACTGATTCTTCAGAGCAGAGTAACAGTCGCGGGTGTTGTTGAGAGTTAAAGGCACCCTCTAAGCTGCGTGGATGTCTGGCTCAAATCGCCAAAAAGCAAACTCTCACTAACGTCTAACCGACACACAGTAACGTCTCGTAAGTCGGGCTACACGCGACTACCAGTTTTATCCACTAACGAAGACACTTACTTGTTGATGCACGGCGTGTCGATGTCCCTGTTACCCGTCTGAAGAGATCGCCACGAACTCTCCCAGTCGCCAGGCAATCGGGCTCGCCAGGCTGGGTCTCGCAAGAAAAGGGTAATCTGCAGAGCGAGGAGTTGCGCGTCTATCCTCAGTGAAATCCCTCTCGAAATGGTCTTGAGGCCTAAATTTAAGCCCCTTATAACTCCCCTCTAGCATCCAAATCCTTTGTTCTCGACTTGGCCTATCATGGACTTTGCATTCAATTGTTAATTTTTTACATTAACAATCCGCATATGTAGCAACATAGCTTAGCGAATCTGGCCATTGTAATTTAACCTTAATACGTATGCACATTATACTGCGTAATTGTACACTTCTGTTTGAATAATTACATACATCTCCATGCATAATTCCGTGCTTCCTGTGAATTTGCTAATATTCACCCGACAATGTCCTCTAAACTGCAGGGATTCATCTTCATGGTTCTTTCGGTAAAGTCACGTAGAAGGGAAGTAATAAAATAATAAAAATAAAACATAATAAAATAATTCTCACGACGGAAGAGATGGAGGACGAGACAATGAAGGAAGGGGGTTGTTTTTTCAAAACTTTACTCGTGGCAGGGGATTGGCAAACAACAGGGAATGCCTCTTCTGAGAAACAAAAAACGAATGAAGGGGGCGTGGGAGCGTGGCGTAAGGTGTGGAAAGCTGTAAGTCACAGGTATCAATCGAATTGGGTCAATGACACCAGCACACGAATGGTGGGGTCGTTTGGAATGATGTTGCATTGATGAAAGATGAAGTTCTCGACGTTGCATTTCATGAACTTTACATTCAATTGTTATTTTTGGAATTTACAATCTGCATATCTAGCAACAGAGCTTGTCTATCTTCTTGGTTCTTTCGGTAAAGTCACGTAGAAGAAAAAGAATAAAATAAAAAGAAATAAAACATAATAAAATAATTCTCACGACGTTTCGGAGGCAACACAAGCTTCCGACTTCAGGTGGAACCGTCACAGCACGATAGCTGTATCAAGTAAGAGAAATTCCAAGAAAACAGTCCTTGTATATATACTGGTTGAGGGTGGGAGGATATTATTATTGTGAGGTTCGATGCGGCTGAAACACGCTGTTAGGAATGAGCCTTTGTTGTGTAGGCTGGTTGAACTCGGAGGTTCCAAGAGTTTGCATATCGAGAGTAATTTAGCATATTTATGGGAAATGCAGATATGGGATTAGTCATGACTTGTGGAATCTGGCTATTGAGCTTAATACTGAATACGTATATTCATCTCACCGCATAATTCGCGTTAATTTGCTAATTTTCACCCTGCAATGTGCTGCAAACTGCTGCATGTTCAAAGGCGTTACCAGGGAAATGCAGTATTAAAATTCTGATTTGGACTTTGAGGTGCAACTTTATACCGTGCTGACTTTGTTTTATAAAAATATTGAAGTACTTGTGTTGATATGACCGCGTCAGAACAATCAAGGTGATTTGTTTAATTTAATCCAAGAACATTATTACGATTGCTTTCATACACTTTAAATGGTAATCGAAATGGTATTGCCTGTAAGCGTGTGTGTATTTACACTGCTGTGTAAGTACACTTGGGGAGCGGTAGTGTAGCGGTTTGTATGTACAAAGCGGTGTGTATGCACATTCGTCTATGTATATACACTGCTATGTCCACTCGTGTGTGGGTGAGTGTTTCGTACAAAGAATTGAGGGCAACGTGGTGATGAATGCGGCACCACAACAGGGAACTACAGGGATGAGACTCCCCGCTCGTGGTGCTAAATTAATGAAAACAGCGCCACTGAGCGGACAGAGCCCCGCCCCTACAGCTCGTGCGTGTGACGTCATGAGTGTGATCAGCGGACAGCCACGATGCTGCCAGGTGAGCGTCAACTTGTGTGCTTGAGATGCTTCACCTGAAACTCGCCTCCACACGTGTTCGCTATGAACATTGTAGCAATAAGGGACGATTAGTCATCTTTAACATGTCAGGTCTTTATTGTTCTGCAAGTAAATTCACCTTCTTGGTTCTTTCGGTAAAGTCACGAAGAAGGGAAATAATAAAATAATAAAACATAATTAAATAAGTTTTAGAAGTAATTTTATTCTGTAAAAAATTTATTATTGTTTTATTTAATAAAAATAAAACATAATACAATTATTTTAGAATTTTTTTGTTTGTTTTATTTTTATTATTTTATTATTTCCCTTCTTCAATAAGGGACGATTAGTCATCTTTAACATGTCAGGTCTTTATTGTTCTGCAAGTAAATTAACGTTAAAACTCGTAGAAACACATGCACACTCGTGTGTGAATGCACACCGCTGTATAGACAGTCGTGTTCATAAGCACACTTGTGTGTGTGTATGTCTACTCGTCCGTGTTTTTTTTAAGGAAGGATTTGGTTGAAATAACGTACTCGTATCGAAATCTTTATTAATACGCATGCTCAAACAGGAAGGAACTAGGCAGATGATTTCCCAATTGGAATTCAACAGTTAAAACATATTCTTAAAATCTAACACGTGAACGTCGATTTCCCCATTGACGTCCTTTTCGACTGAAGCCATTCGTCCATCAAACACAAGAACAACGAACGTGCAATGATAAAAAAGAAATTAAAGAACATGTTTAAAATATTGAACAAAGTTGTGATCACAGTATTTCTCCAACTTTAGCTCAACAAAACCGATAGGACTACGAAGCACCACCTTAACGTGACAATGTCTAGAATAAACAAGACAGCACGCTCACATCATTTGCTGTCAGAAGATTACAACACATGCCACCTTCTAGCATAAGCACCAGCCATTTAACAACCCCGATGATCCAACTACCAGACGAAGCAATGTATCCATCGAAGTATAAAATTGTTGCCATCCTGAAGTAAGTGAACACTTCTGGAACTTAAACGGAAGACTTTCATCTGAACACATTATAGAGCATTCACAACATCACTCTAGCTTGGAGTACTGGGAATCACTGAAAAAATATATCTAAGAGACACGAATATACACAGGGCAACATTAACAGATGTACTCAATACGTTTGAGTCTTCAGCCACTCCACTACATCCAGCCATCTCTTCAGATCCAACTTCATGGGGTCAAAAGAGGAATTTACTTTAGAACTCATTACATCACTTTCGAATTCAGCTTTTTATTCCTGATGACTTGTGAAGTGTTTTCTAACCGTGAAAATGCTTCAAATGATCACACTAGCTTGTAGTACTGCTGCAAATCACTGATTAAAAAAGAGTTGTACGTTATTAATTGATCTTACAGAGATACGGACATGCACGTTCCAGGACTTCAACAGCTAAAAGTGCTCAAAACTTTGATTTTCCAGCCACTCCAGCAGCCATTTTTGAGTATCCAACTGCATGGGGTCGAAAGTGGAATTGTCTTCAGCGCTGATTACATCCACTACATCTAGCCATCTCTCAGGATCCAACTGCATGGGGCCGAAAGATGAATTGTCGTCAGCGCTCATTACATCCGCTACATTCAACGATCTCTCAGGATCCGCCTGCCTCGGTTCGAAAGATGCATTTTTTTCAGGACTCATTGCAGCACTTTGAATTTCACCGTTTGATTTCACTTCCCTATCATTGCGGATCTTCTGGTGCTTGTTTCGGGGTGATAACCGTGAACATGTCCTCTCCCTCGTAGAGCAATTAAATGGCTTTTCGCCCGTGTGTGTTTTCTGGTGACTGTGAAGATTTGATTTCCGTGAAAATGCCTTCCCACACAAAGAGCACTTGAACGGCTTCTCGCCCGTGTGTGTTTTCTGGTGCCTGTGAAGATCTACTTTCTGTGCAAATGCCTTCCCACAAAGAGAGCACTTGAACGGCTTCTCGCCCGTGTGTGTTTTCTGGTGAGTGTTAAGATTTGATTTCTGTGCAAATGCCTTCCCACACACAGAGCACTCGAATGGCATCTCGCCCGAGTGTGTTTTCTGGTGACTGTTTAGATTTGATTTCTGTGAAAATGTCTTCCCACACACAGAGCACTTGAACGGCTTCTCACCCGTGTGTGTCTTCTGGTGAGTGTTAAGATTTGATTTACGTGAAAATGCCTTCCCACACACAGAACAATTGAACGGCTTCTGGCCCGTGTGTGTGTGGCGCTGTGGAGAGTTTATCTGCTCCATGTGACTGATTCTTCAGAGCAGAGTAACAGTCGCGGGTGTTGTTGAGAGTTAAAGGCACCCTCTAAGCTGCGTGGATGTCTGGCTCAAATCGCCAAAAAGCAAACTCTCACTAACGTCTAACCGACACACAGTAACGTCTCGTAAGTCGGGCTACACGCGACTACAAGTTTTATCCACTAACGAAGACACTTACTTGTTGATGCACGGCGTGTCGATGTCCCTGTTACCCGTCTGAAGAGATCGCCACGAACTCTCCCAGTCGCCAGGCAATCGGGCTCGCCAGGCTGGGTCTCGCAAGAAAAGGGTAATCTGCAGAGCGAGGAGTTGCGCGTCTATCCTCAGTGAAATCCCTCTCGAAATGGTCTTGAGGCCTAAATTTAAGCCCCTTATAACTCCCCTCTAGCATCCAAATCCTTTGTTCTCGACTTGGCCTATCATGGACTTTGCATTCAATTGTTAATTTTTTACATTAACAATCCGCATATGTAGCAACATAGCTTAGCGAATCTGGCCATTGTAATTTAACCTTAATACGTATGCACATTATACTGCGTAATTGTACACTTCTGTTTGAATAATTACATACATCTCCATGCATAATTCCGTGCTTCCTGTGAATTTGCTAATATTCACCCGACAATGTCCTCTAAACTGCAGGGATTCATCTTCATGGTTCTTTCGGTAAAGTCACGTAGAAGGGAAGTAATAAAATAATAAAAATAAAACATAATAAAATAATTCTCACGACGGAAGAGATGGAGGACGAGACAATGAAGGAAGGGGGTTGTTTTTTCAAAACTTTACTCGTGGCAGGGGATTGGCAAACAACAGGGAATGCCTCTTCTGAGAAACAAAAAACGAATGAAGGGGGCGTGGGAGCGTGGCGTAAGGTGTGGAAAGCTGTAAGTCACAGGTATCAATCGAATTGGGTCAATGACACCAGCACACGAATGGTGGGGTCGTTTGGAATGATGTTGCATTGATGAAAGATGAAGTTCTCGACGTTGCATTTCATGAACTTTACATTCAATTGTTATTTTTGGAATTTACAATCTGCATATCTAGCAACAGAGCTTGTCTATCTTCTTGGTTCTTTCGGTAAAGTCACGTAGAAGAAAAATAATAAAATAAAAAGAAATAAAACATAATAAAATAATTCTCACGACGTTTCGGAGGCAACACAAGCTTCCGACTTCAGGTGGAACCGTCACAGCACGATAGCTGTATCAAGTAAGAGAAATTCCAAGAAAACAGTCCTTGTATATATACTGGTTGAGGGTGGGAGGATATTATTATTGTGAGGTTCGATGCGGCTGAAACACGCTGTTAGGAATGAGCCTTTGTTGTGTAGGCTGGTTGAACTCGGAGGTTCCAAGAGTTTGCATATCGAGAGTAATTTAGCATTTTTATGGGAAATGCAGATATGGGATTAGTCATGACTTGTGGAATCTGGCTATTGAGCTTAATACTGAATACGTATATTCATCTCACCGCATAATTCGCGTTAATTTGCTAATTTTCACCCTGCAATGTGCTGCAAACTGCTGCATGTTCAAAGGCGTTACCAGGGAAATGCAGTATTAAAATTCTGATTTGGACTTTGAGGTGCAACTTTATACCGTGCTGACTTTGTTTTATAAAAATATTGAAGTACTTGTGTTGATATGACCGCGTCAGAACAATCAAGGTGATTTGTTTAATTTAATCCAAGAACATTATTACGATTGCTTTCATACACTTTAAATGGTAATCGAAATGGTATTGCCTGTAAGCGTGTGTGTATTTACACTGCTGTGTAAGTACACTTGGGGAGCGGTAGTGTAGCGGTTTGTATGTACAAAGCGGTGTGTATGCACATTCGTCTATGTATATACACTGCTATGTCCACTCGTGTGTGGGTGAGTGTTTCGTACAAAGAATTGAGGGCAACGTGGTGATGAATGCGGCACCACAACAGGGAACTACAGGGATGAGACTCCCCGCTCGTGGTGCTAAATTAATGAAAACAGCGCCACTGAGCGGACAGAGCCCCGCCCCTACAGCTCGTGCGTGTGACGTCATGAGTGTGATCAGCGGACAGCCACGATGCTGCCAGGTGAGCGTCAACTTGTGTGCTTGAGATGCTTCACCTGAAACTCGCCTCCACACGTGTTCGCTATGAACATTGTAGCAATAAGGGACGATTAGTCATCTTTAACATGTCAGGTCTTTATTGTTCTGCAAGTAAATTCACCTTCTTGGTTCTTTCGGTAAAGTCACGAAGAAGGGAAATAATAAAATAATAAAACATAATTAAATAAGTTTTAGAAGTAATTTTATTCTGTAAAAAATTTATTATTGTTTTATTTAATAAAAATAAAACATAATACAATTATTTTAGAATTTTTTTGTTTGTTTTATTTTTATTATTTTATTATTTCCCTTCTTCAATAAGGGACGATTAGTCATCTTTAACATGTCAGGTCTTTATTGTTCTGCAAGTAAATTAACGTTAAAACTCGTAGAAACACATGCACACTCGTGTGTGAATGCACACCGCTGTATAGACAGTCGTGTTCATAAGCACACTTGTGTGTGTGTATGTCTACTCGTCCGTGTTTTTTTTAAGGAAGGATTTGGTTGAAATAACGTACTCGTATCGAAATCTTTATTAATACGCATGCTCAAACAGGAAGGAACTAGGCAGATGATTTCCCAATTGGAATTCAACAGTTAAAACATATTCTTAAAATCTAACACGTGAACGTCGATTTCCCCATTGACGTCCTTTTCGACTGAAGCCATTCGTCCATCAAACACAAGAACAACGAACGTGCAATGATAAAAAAGAAATTAAAGAACATGTTTAAAATATTGAACAAAGTTGTGATCACAGTATTTCTCCAACTTTAGCTCAACAAAACCGATAGGACTACGAAGCACCACCTTAACGTGACAATGTCTAGAATAAACAAGACAGCACGCTCACATCATTTGCTGTCAGAAGATTACAACACATGCCACCTTCTAGCATAAGCACCAGCCATTTAACAACCCCGATGATCCAACTACCAGACGAAGCAATGTATCCATCGAAGTATAAAATTGTTGCCATCCTGAAGTAAGTGAACACTTCTGGAACTTAAACGGAAGACTTTCATCTGAACACATTATAGAGCATTCACAACATCACTCTAGCTTGGAGTACTGGGAATCACTGAAAAAATATATCTAAGAGACACGAATATACACAGGGCAACATTAACAGATGTACTCAATACGTTTGAGTCTTCAGCCACTCCACTACATCCAGCCATCTCTTCAGATCCAACTTCATGGGGTCAAAAGAGGAATTTCCTTTAGAACTCATTACATCACTTTCGAATTCAGCTTTTTATTCCTGATGACTTGTGAAGTGTTTTCTAACCGTGAAAATGCTTCGAATGATCACACTAGCTTGTAGTACTGCTGCAAATCACTGATTAAAAAAGAGTTGTACGTTATTAATTGATCTTACAGAGATACGGACATGCACGTTCCAGGACTTCAACAGCTAAAAGAAGTGCTCAAAACTTTGATTTTCCAGCCACTCCAGCAGCCATTTTTGAGTATCCAACTGCATGGGGTCGAAAGTGGAATTGTCTTCAGCGCTGATTACATCCACTACATCTAGCCATCTCTCAGGATCCAACTGCATGGGGCCGAAAGATGAATTGTCGTCAGCGCTCATTACATCCGCTACATTCAACGATCTCTCAGGATCCGCCTGCCTCGGTTCGAAAGATGCATTTTTTTCAGGACTCATTGCAGCACTTTGAATTTCACCGTTTGATTTCACTTCCCTATCATTGCGGATCTTCTGGTGCTTGTTTCGGGGTGATAACCGTGAACATGTCCTCTCCCTCGTAGAGCAATTAAATGGCTTTTCGCCCGTGTGTGTTTTCTGGTGACTGTGAAGATTTGATTTCCGTGAAAATGCCTTCCCACACAAAGAGCACTTGAACGGCTTCTCGCCCGTGTGTGTTTTCTGGTGCCTGTGAAGATCTACTTTCTGTGCAAATGCCTTCCCACAAAGAGAGCACTTGAACGGCTTCTCGCCCGTGTGTGTTTTCTGGTGAGTGTTAAGATTTGATTTCTGTGCAAATGCCTTCCCACACACAGAGCACTCGAATGGCATCTCGCCCGAGTGTGTTTTCTGGTGACTGTTTAGATTTGATTTCTGTGAAAATGTCTTCCCACACACAGAGCACTTGAACGGCTTCTCACCCGTGTGTGTCTTCTGGTGAGTGTTAAGATTTGATTTACGTGAAAATGCCTTCCCACACACAGAACAATTGAACGGCTTCTGGCCCGTGTGTGTGTGGCGCTGTGGAGAGTTTATCTGCTCCATGTGACTGATTCTTCAGAGCAGAGTAACAGTCGCGGGTGTTGTTGAGGGTTAAAGGCACCCTCTAAGCTGCGTGGATGTCTGTCTCAAATCGCCAAAAAGCAAACTCTCACTAACGTCTAACCGACACACAGTAACGTATCGTAAGTCGGGCTACACGCGACTACCAGTTTTATCCACTAACGAAGACACTTACTTGTTGATGCACGGCGTGTCGATGTCCCTGTAACCCGTCTGAAGAGATCGCCACGAACTCTCCCAGTCGCCAGGCAATCGGGCTCGCCAGGCTGGGTCTCGCAGGAGAAGGGTAATCTACAGAGCGAGGAGTTGCGCGTCTATCCTCAGTGAAATCCCTCTCGAAATGGGCTTGAGGTCTGATTTTAAGCCCCATATAACTCCCCTCTCGCATACAATTCCTTTGTTCTCGACTTGGCTTATCATGGACTTTGCATTCAATTGTTAATTTTTACTTTAACAATTCGCATATATAGCAACATAGCTTAGCTATGTCCATTGTAATTAAACATTAATACGTATGTACATCTGACTGCATAATTGTACGCATAATTCAGTGCTTCCTGTGAATCTGCTAATATTCACCCGGCTATGTCCTGTAAACTTCTGCAGGTTTAGAAGATTCAACAGCGACATACAGTTCGAAGTATAGAAATGAAGATGTGCAAGTTTATACTGTGCTGAACCTGTTTAATACACCTATTTAAGGACATTCGTGTTGAACATGGTGCTTCTAACAAACAAGTGTGTTATATAATAATTTACGTCAAACTTTGAATAATCATCTGAATGGTTTTGCTTGTAAGCGTGGTTTAACAAGACCCTGCGGGGTGGGCTGGTAGGAATAATACCAATACCGGTACAGGTATATCGACCGCACACACACGCGCACACACACACACACATACGCGCACACACGCACATACACGTACACACGCACACACAAACACACGCACACACACCGCACGCACACACACGTACACACACATGCACGCACGCACACGTAATGAAGTTGTGTTGCTACGCTTCCAGTTCGCCGTGAATAACGATCCGAAGCCCAATAGCGCCCATTCATCACGCCGCTCGAGTGGGCCGGACACGCACACACGCACGCACACACACGCACACAGTCACACATATACACACACGCACGCACACACGCACACACAGACACGCACACACGCGCATACACACGCACACACACGCACGCACGCAAACCCACACACACACACGCGCATACACACGCACACACACACGCACACACGCGCACACACACACGCACCTCTCACCTGCAAGGCAGCGGTCGCCGCTTCTCCTCCAACATCTCGTCGCGGCAGCTGTAACGATGGTGCAAGTTTGTTTTTATCATCAATTCCTCCTCCACCCCTCCCCGCCACTGTTCACCCACCAGAATAAATGAGTTCGCCCATAGTCAGTCGATCACAAAGTTTCGCCGTGAGGCGCCGGAAGCGACGGCCATCTTGTTTAATTCACAGTTCGCAGGGGGAGCGGGCGGCCATCTTGTCGGACGGACAAACAGACGCGGACGGACGGACGGACAAATGGACGCGGACGGACGGACGGACGATATAATCTATTGGTGGTCTGGTCCACTTCGTTCCTACCAGTATAATAAAGTAACTCACCTTATAGCCTGTAACATACGACCTTCGGTGTGTATATACACCAGTGTGAATGTGTTCAATATTTTACTGGTAGGAACGAAGTGGACCAGACCACCAATAGATTAATGTGTCCGTCCGTCCGTCCGTCCGTCCGCGTTTGTCCGTCCGTCCGTCCGTCCGCGTTTGTCCGTCCGTCCGTCCGCGTTTGTCCGTCCGTCCGTCCGCGTTTGTCCGTCCGTCCGTGTATCAACATCGCCCCCTACTGCAAACACTTGGCATGACCCTGTCCGACAAGATGGCCGCCCGCTCCCCCTGCGATATGTGAATTAAACAAGATGGCCGTCGCTTCCGGCGCATCACGGCAAAACTTTAAACTTCGCTTCAAAATTACTTTACTGAAACGCAGCACGTTTATTTAAAAAATTACGTTACTGAAACGCTGCACGCTTTTTAACACAGAGACAAGAAACATTTATTAACACAGAGACGAGATACATTTAATCGCCATATTTGTGCACGAAAAGCACGGCACGAGGCCTAGTGCGGCAGGCTTCGTGAGGCCTAGTGCGGCAGGCTTATTAACACAGAGATGAAACGCAGCACGTTTATTGTTGTTGTTGTGCATATTGGCAGTGGTACCTGACTCGGCTGAATCTGCAGCCCGGCAGCGGCAGAGCAGAGGCAGCGAGAGGCCTCGTCGCTGCTGCTATTCACTCGCTTATAGTTCTACCGTGTTCACTACATCTGTCGTGTTCACTACATCTGCTGTGTTCACTACATCTCTGCGTGTTCACTATCATCTCTACATCTCTGTCGTGTTCACTATCATCTCTACATCTCTGTCGTGTTCACTACATCTCTGTCGTGTTCACTATCATCTCTACATCTCTGTCGTGTTCACTATATCTCTGTCGTGTTCACTATCATCTCTACATCTCTGTCGTGTTCACTACATCTCTGCCGTGTTCACCACATCTCTGCCGTGTTCACCACATCTCTGCCGTGTTCACCACATCTCTGTCGTGTTCACCACATCTCTGCCGTGTTCACCACATCTCTGCCGTGTTCACTACATCTCTGCCGTGTTCACTACATCTGCTGTGTTCACTACATCTCTGTCGTGTTCACTATATCTCTGTCGTGTTCACTATTATCTCTACATCTCTGTCGTGTTCACTACATCTCTGCCGTGTTCACCACATCTCTGCCGTGTTCACCACATCTCTGCCGTGTTCACCACATCTCTGTCGTGTTCACTACATCGTATTCACACGCAAGTATTTCTACTTGTGCTGCAATCTTTGATTATTTAGCTGCTGGCTGCATGTTTGGTGGCGATGCTACCGTTATAGCAGCACCAACTGCGGTTGGTTCTGGGTCCATGGAAACGACGCTTTTCACTGCGAGTTTGTAAAGGGTTCCAGCAGCAAATGCGGTCTCTGTTTCAGCAAGCATCTTTTCAACGTGGGCGTCCAGACAACCATTGGGGTCTTCAAAGTCGTGGTTGTTTTCGGTATCCATGTCGTGCGCGCGAATAAAAACTCGAAGTGCCAAACAAACACTGCTCAATGTAGTACTGTTATATGAATATGCCAAACGCCCGTTTATTCAACTCTATGTAGACGACATAAAATGCACCAAGGTGCCGTTTATTCCCTCTATTTTATTTCACCTTTATACTAGTAAATGCATTCGAGTTTCCCCATCTAAGGTCAATTAATCTCAGATGTGATCGTTTGGAAATGAAAGACTACGAGTCTTTAAATCTCACAGCGTTTCTTGTCAAAACAAACACTTTTAATTAACGTTACACTAGAATACAGTAATTTTTTCTTTAACTCCTCTATACCCGGTCGATATCCCTGTACCGGTACTAAGTATTATTCCTACCAGCCCACCCAGCAGGGTCCTGTTAAATCGACGTTTGCGTGTTTGATTTTTAGAAGATTTTAAACTATTAAATTCTTGAAAGTAAAATAATTTGCATCGTTCTTCAACTGTTTGACCAAACGAATATTAATAAAGATTTCGATACGAGTTTTAACATCAATGTTCTTGCAGATTAATTAAAACCTGATTTGTTTTTAAAGATGACTGATCGTACGTTATTGCTACCATCTTCTTCTTTAGTGCTGCCTAATGGCGTGTGCGACTTCACGATGATATTGGTCCCGGTCTCGCACGGCGTGTAGAGTTTGTGCTGCTGCTGCTGTTAATTGTCGCCATGTTTTGATGTTACTGAGCCATGTCGTTTTTGGCCGTCCTGGTCGTTTTTTCCCTTCGATTTTCCTTCCAGGATTTGCTTTAATAGCTGGTATTTGTGGTCGTTTCGGGCAATGTGGCCTAGGCAGTAACACTTCCTGCTAATGAGGGTCTTCAGCAGTGGACTGTCAGTGCCCATATCTTGCAGAACTTGTGTATTGGTGGTTTTGGCTGTCCATGGGATTTTCAGCATTCTTCGATACAGCCACATCTCGAAAGCTTCGAGCCTTTTTGTTGCTGTTGTTGTCAGTGTCCACGTCTCTACTCCGTACAGCAAAA
Source organism: Lampetra planeri (assembly GCF_965212315.1). Classification (NCBI taxonomy): domain Eukaryota; kingdom Metazoa; phylum Chordata; class Hyperoartia; order Petromyzontiformes; family Petromyzontidae; genus Lampetra; species Lampetra planeri. Next base: position 961,824 of record NC_136185.1, read on the forward strand.
TTGACCAGATGTAGCATTTCAGTGTGCGCAGTTTCAGTGATGTACTCAAGTTGCGGTCTGCAAGGAGTGTTTTCCATTTAATAAATGCTTGCCTTGCTTGTTCAATTCTGCTCTTGATTTCGACTTCATGGTTCAACTGATCGTCAATGATTACACCAAGGTATGTAAATCGGTGTACTTGTTCCAATTTTTCGCTGCCAAGCTTGATTGTTATTTCGCTTGTAGTTCGGCTGACCTTCATAACCTTTGTTTTCTTTTTATTAATTCGTAAGCCCTATATTTGACTCTCTGTGGCAACCTCGTCCAAGATTTGTTGTAGGTCTTGTTCCGAATCGGCCAGCAGTGCAGTGTCGTCGGCATACCTGATGTTGTTGATGTATTGTCCATTGACTTTAATACCAATGTTTTTATCTGCTAGTGTTCGATCAAAAATCTGCTCCGAGTAGATGTTGAAAAGACTGGGTGAAAGTGGGCAGCCTTGTCGTACACCTTTTTGTATTGGTGTTGGGTCTGTCAATTCGTTGTCATATCGGAGTTGGGCTGTTTGCTTCCAATAAAGAGCAATGATGAAGTTGATGTCGTCTTTATCTAGTCCCAGTTGTTTTAATAGAGCTGCTAGTCGGTCGTGGTCGACGGAGTCAAAGGCTTTCTCGTAATCTATGAAGCAGATGTACAATTCTTTCTGATGTTCGTAGCATCGCTGTAGTAGTATCTGTAGACAGAAGATTGCTTCTCTTGTGCCTAGTCCTTTGCAGAAGCCAAACTGTGTGTTCTTCAATGCATTTTCGCATGTGGAGCGTATGCGCTGTTGGATCACCTTCAGGAAGACTTTCAGCACGTGGCTCATCAAGCTTATCAGTCTGTAGTCCTCGCATTTCCGGCTTGTTGCTTTCTTTGGTATGGCCACAAAGATGGATTGTAGCCAGTCGGATGGAATTTTATTGCCATTGTATATTTGATTGTACCAATTAGTCAGTTGTCGTATGTTGTTACTGTCTAATAGTTTGAGCAATTCTGCATGGATTGTGTCGGGCCCGCACGCTTTGCCTGACTTAGCTGTTTTGATTGCATGTTCTACTTCTGATGTTAAAATGTGTAGAGCGTCTTTCGACATCTGTTGGTCTTTTTCTGCAGGTGTTCTCGCGGCGCCATAGAGCTTGTGTATATAGTTTGTCCAGGTGTCCAAGGTAGCTGTTGGAGCTGGTCTGTAGATGTTACCAGCTTCTTTGAGCTTCTTGTGCAGAGTAAAATTGTCATGTTTTTTAATTAGTTCTTCAATCTCGGCGCATTGTTCTTCCATCCACTTTTCTTTTGCCTGTCGGATTGCTTCTCTGATCTTCTGTTGCATTTGTTTGTACTTCTCCAATTTGTTATTTTTGTACATTCTTCGTTTGCTCATTAGATCGAGAATACAATGTGTCATCCATCGTTGTTTCTTTTTCGGTGGCTGATGTCCCAGCATGACTTCTGTTGTTTCTGTGATGCATTGTTTGAACGAGCGCCAGTACTCCTGAACATCTGCTGTTTCTGTTGTTATTGAGCAGATGCTATCGTTGAGATGTTGCTGTACTTGTCTTTTATCGGCGCTGTTCTTCAGTTTCTCCAGGTCTGCTCGTCTCGTCTTTGTACATTGTATTGATCGCAATTTGAGTCTTATTGTAGCTGTTACTGGGTTATGATCTGACGATATATCGGCTCCAGGGTAGGTTTTTGCTGTAATCACACTGGACTTAAACCTGATGTTAATTAGGATATAATCGATTTGGTTCCTGACGATGTTGTTGTCGGAGTCTTGCGGCGAGGTCCACGTGTACAGTCGTCGAGGTGGTAATTGGAACCACGTGTTAGCAATACTGAAACGTTCTTCTTGGCAGAATTGAACCAGTCTGTCGCCTCGTTCATTCCTTGTTCCGAGTCCGTGTTCTCCGACAATGTTCTGCATTCGACCGTGGCCAACCTTGGCGTTGAAGTCGCCCAGGATTATAGTGATGTCTTGCTCATAGACCGATTCGATTTCATGATCTTGTTTATCTGCTGTTGGAGCATACACCTGTAGAATGTTCACGTTAACTTTGTTGCCTGCTAATTGTAGTAGTGCTATTCGTTCTGATACTGGGGTAAAGTTGTTGACTTTATTCGCTAATTTATTGTGTACTATAAAGGCGACACCGTATGTTTGTTTGGTGTTTTCTTCTCCTCCGGAGCAGAAGATGTGGTGTTCGCTCGATATAAACTTTTTTGTTCCAGGCCATTTAGTTTCGCTTAGACCGATTATGTTGATTTTAAGTCGATCCATTTCTTGTATGACATTGGCTAGTTTTCCTGCTTGCAGTAAACTTCTAACGTTCCAAGTTGCTACTTTGAAAGGGTTCTTTGACACAAGCTCGGAGATTCTTAGCACCCCTGTCCTATTCAAAGGACGCCGATAGTCAGGGCCTTTGTTGATTTTGCTTGTCATCATTGAAGTTTTCAAGGGAGAAATAATCCAAGTAGTTTCCCGTTGCTTTATTGGATCACCATTTATTTGAAAAGGTCATGTGGGGACCTTTCGAAACGGGTTTTGTCTGACGTCTCCACTGAAGTCTTCCCGCCTTGGGTGACCCTTCTGAGAGCACTAGGCTCTCGACGGTATAGCGATCAGCTTCTCAGACGTACACAAACTCTCTCGCCGCATTAAGGCACCGTTTCTCGAGAGAGGATGAATCCCTGCAAGCTTTAAATCGAAATACACCGCTTTGTACATATGTAGTAGGTTCAAATTAGGTGCACACACACGCAACTTGGAGGCAACACTATTTATTAAACGGTAAATAATATAACACTCTACATGAGGTGGTGACCACCTTCCTCAACTCACTAACACTCTGGAACACGACACAGACTGGACCAGGCAGGCAACGGCCTGCCTGGCCCAGGACGACGACTCGGGACTTGACGACCGAAGATGTCTTCACCTTGGAGTACAGTACAACAGCCCCTCTCTGCGTTCACACCACGCTTATATCTGGTTTGGCGTGGCTGGCTCCGCCCCGGCGTGGCTGGCTCTCTTCAGGCCACGCCTCCCTTCCCAGGACACGCCTCACTTCCCCCACCTCTGGGAAGGTCCGGATCCCTCCACCACGTGACCCGCCAGGCACCCCCTTGGAGCCCCCAGCCTTCGTACAGGCCAACACAGTAGTGACCGTTCTGTCACTACATCACCCCCCCCTGTATAAACACACAGCCGTCCCCGGCTGTAACACAACTGTGAAACATTGAAAAGGTGTGCCTCCGAACCAACAACATCAATAAATGACCGGCGACCGATAAGAAATACAATCACGTAATATATACAGAATCGACGAGGGTAAAAGGGAACCGCATAGAAAACGGGGAATTAACAACAATTATACATGAAAACTGGCTAACCCACTTACGCTCCAGCACAGCCCCCCCCCCCCCGTTAGAATCACGCATGCAATGACAGTCACCCATTAGCACCCCCCGCCTTTCCGACGTGGCGTCACAACCAGTAGCACGCGTCGGCCATATCGGGGGGGAATTTCCATGTTACCACCCCAACGCCTTTCCGACGCGGAGTCACAACCAGTAGCACACGTCGGCCATATCGGGGGGGGGAATTTCAATGTTACCACCCCACCGCCTTTCCGACGCGGCGTCACAACCAGTAGCACACGTCGGCCATATCGGGGGGGGAATTTCCATGTTACCACCCCACCGCCTTTCCGACGTGGCGTCACAACCAGCAGCACGCGTCGGCCATATCGGTGGGATTTTAACCCAGTCTCTCTCCAAGACTCGCATCGCAGCATATAGCTGTACCGACCAAGCCGAGACGACCCATCGTTCACTCACTGCACAACATGCACCCTAACAACTGAGGGATACAGTCTCAACGTAACAGGACAACTCCACCTGAACCTTACGAATCTCCAGCCCACTGTTTCAACGCACCTCGGAGTGTCTCACTTTCCGGGCCGTCAGGTCAAGCCATCAGACACAGCATGATGGGACCACACTCTCTGAGCCATGTGAGCGCACAGCCCACTTGGCTAGACAAGCCACGGAGTGTCTCGATCTCCGGGCTGTCAGGTCAAGCTGTCAGACAGCATGACGGGACCACACTCTCTGAGCCATGTGAGCGCACAGCCCACTAGGCTAGACAAGCCACGGAGTGTCTCGATCTCCGGGCTGTCAGGTCAAGCTGTCAGACAGCATGACGGGACCACACTCTCTGAGCCATGTGAGCGCACAGCCCACTAGGCTAGACAAGCCACGGAGTGTCTCGATCTCCGGGCTGTCAGGTCAAGCCGTCAGCCATTGCATGACGGGACCACACTCTCAGAGCCATGTGAGCGCACAGCCCACTAGGCTAGACATACCACGGAGTGTTTCAATCTCCGGGCTGTCAGGTCAAGCCGTCAGCCATTGCATGACGGGACCACACTCTCCGAGCCCTGTGAGCGCACAGCCCACTAGGCTAGACATACCACGGAGTGTTTCAATCTCCGGGCTGTCAGGTCAAGCCGTCAGCCATTGCATGACGGGACCACACTCTCCGAGCCCTGTGAGCGCACACAGCCCACTAGGCTAGACATACCACGGAGTGTTTCAATCTCCGGGCTGTCAGGTGAAGCCGTCAGCCATTGCATGACGGGACCACACTCTCCGAGCCATGTGAGCGCACAGCCCACTAGGCTAGACATGCCACGGAGTGTTTCAATCTCCGGGCTGTCAGGTCAAGCCGTCAGCCATTGCATGACGGGACCACAACGTTCATGTTAGACACGCAACACTCACTGGGCCATCCTGGTCAGGACCTGCGCCCCAAGATAGGTGACAGCCAGCAGCACAATTCCAAATCCCTGGCCGCATGTCACCATCACAATTTAACACCATCACAACACATACAATTTGAATTATGATCCCCCACAGAACTGATCCAATGCCGAACAGGTACGCACAATTTGTGACGATCCCGAATATTCAATGGGTCACAACAATACACCTCACATCCCGTATCCGTACACATCATCTCCGAGACTCGCATTGCAGCATGCAGCTGTACCAACCGAGTGGAGAGCAACGCAATTTGACGGCAATTAACGGAAACGGACCCCCGATCCATGTAGAACACAAGGAGCATTCTCGCACAAAAGACATCATCTGTGCAACAACGGACAGGAACCAACCAGTGAGTTTGAAACGAATCGAACCTGTCATTTCAAAATCTCCTTCAACATTAACCATGGGACTCAGGGCATTCGAATTTTGAGAGCAAAAAAAACTATACACAAACCCCAAGAATCGCCAAATTGATTAATACAGTATATGCAGTATATGAAATTCGTACAGTGAATCATTTGGCGCAATGCTCCATCCAGTCCCCACATGGCAACACACACAATCAATACTCCAGACAATCCGTACATAGTAAATAATCACAAGCAAGTACCCAACATTCCATACACTGTTAACAATTCCAAGCAAAGCTCCATACGGTCTGTACCTTGGCAACAATGACACTCAAAGTTTCTTACAGTTACACGTGGCAATCACGAGCGAAACTCCATACAGTATACACAATAACAACGGCGATTTCGCAACAAAACGATGTAACAACACGAGTCATTAACACGGCAACATACAGGATATCAACGGAGCTCGGGACACCAACACGAATTAATCATTAACTACACCCAGAAGATACCGATCTCGACGCCGTATTTAACAACAACACTTGTTACAAGCAGAAACCCGCATGGTCGCCGCGTCACTTTATCACGCACACAACCGGACGAACACGCTCCGCAAACCAGCGAGTTAAAAAAAAAACACACGCGATCGCAACCCGGCGCACGTAAGATGGGTGAAGAGTATTATTATTTTTCTTGGGGCCGGGTGCTTGTCATGTCACGACTCGCCTGGCAAACTGTGAATAGCGGAGGGCGGCAAGGTGGAGCACTGGAACGGCCCGAAGAATCTTTCATGGTGAACACGGCCTGCTCTTGCGAACCCATCCACCTCTCGCGCTCGAGCAGAAGGCTGGAACTCCCCCTCTGCAGGCGTTGATGTCGGCGGGAGCGGCATTTCGGCAGCAGGAGCGGCGTTTTGGCGGGAACCGCGCCCCGACCAGCCCTCGAGTTGGCGGGAACCGCGCCCCGACCAGCCCTCGAGTTGGCGGGAACCGCGCCCCGACCAGCCCTCGAGTTGGTGGGAGCGGCGTTTTGGCGGGAACCGCGCCCCGACCAGCCCTCGAGTTGGCAGGAGCGGCGTTTTGGCGGGAACCGCGCCACAATCAGCCACCGAGTTGGCGGCCCCACCGCGTGGCCCGCATGCCTGGGCCTCCCCCCGCCAGCCCCCGCAGAGACGACGGTGTCCTCTCCCCGCGGCTCCATCGCTCCGTTCCCGATGGCGGCGAAGCAGCGGTGCGATGACAGTCCCGCCGCTCCGCGTGCAGCGCCATCTCTCTCCCTCTGTCACCGGGGCTGCCATCCCCGGGGCTGTCCGAAGGATGGTCGTCACACCATCCCCGTCGTACGAAGGTGTCCAGATGAGTTTTGTCTTTGTTTTTCGTGTGCCCATTTTACTTCCCTAGGATAACACCTAGCAATATTTATATTTCCACAACTTCTGACGCCAAATGTAGTAGGTTCAAATTAGGTGCACACACACGCAACTTGGAGGCAACACTATTTATTAAACGGTAAATAATATAACACTCTACATGAGGTGGTGACCACCTTCCTCAACTCACTAACACTCTGGAACACGACACAGACTGGACCAGGCAGGCAACGGCCTGCCTGGCCCAGGACGACGACTCGGGACTTGACGACCGAAGATGTCTTCACCTTGGAGTACAGTACAATAGCCGCTTCGCTCTGCGTTCACACCACGCTTATATTTGGTTTGGCGTGGCTGGCTCCGCCCCGGCGTGGCTGGCTCTCTTCAGGCCACGCCTCCCTTCCCCGGACATGCCTCACTTCCCCCACCTCTGGGAGGGTCCGGATCCCTCCACCACGTGACCCCCCAGGCACCCCCTTGGGGCCCCCAGCCTTCGTACGGGCCGACACAGTAGTAACCTTTCTCTGTCACTACACACGCAGCCCCAACAGCAAACGCCCCAATAGCCCCAACATAGCGCAGTTCGCTAATCACTGCGCCACCGCTCCCCTCCTCAAACACATTGCATCCTCAAATGAAATCCAAATTCCCAAAACCCCGGGACTCGTAAATGAGACGCGCTACTAGACGCGGCAAGCTGCTAGCAATGCGCTGGAGATGATTAGAATCAACCACGGGTCTCGCCACTGCTGGCTTGGAGCCATCCCCAGCGCTGCCTCCCACCTCGCGGCTTGCCACGAGCCGGCTCAGTCGCGAGCACGAAAACCCCTCTCGAAATCGTCCCCCCCCCCCCCCAAACGAGCGACGCCTCTGTTACTCATAGAACCGCACTACAACAGGGAGCTTGGGTGGCGCTGCGCAGGTGACGACGAGCAAAAGCCCGACAGCCATCAGCTGTGCGCCTCGCCACGGCACACTGCTGCTGCTGCTGCGTTACTGAAACTACGCCACACGACGAGGAGCGACCATGGACCCCCTCTGCTCACCCCGGCGCGGTTCGGAGAGATGGAGTCAACACTTGGCGAGTGATGTAAAATGTGAACTAAAATAAACTTACATCACTCGTGTAGCCGCAGTGAAATCCGCATTTGCAACAGCAGCAGCGGCGGCGGCCATTGAATGAGAAAGAAATCAAAATGGAGCACCGCTTTAAAAGGCGGGGGGGGGGGGCGAAGTGGGCGGGGCGTGGACGAGGGGGGTTAGGGGGGCGGGGTGGGGCGAGTTGGACGTTGTCACGACGCAATGCCCCCTTCCCCCCATCCGCAACATGTTACGTGATCTAACAGAGAAACGAATGCTTACAATTGGAACAATAAATATACTCAACGAGTTTTGATTAGGATGGTGCGGTTAAATAGCTATTCCAATCCATTGAGATTGCACATTCAGCAAATTATAATGCGACCACAATAATTATAGTGCAATTCTAATCCCGCACCCCCAGTTCGCATATCCGTCCCTAGTTTAGAAATTAAATATATGCATACATATGCATACATCTGAGTATAGTTGGATTATAATGTAGGAGGACATAGAAGGAATCTAACTCGACTTATATGCATCTTCGGTGGATGCATGAGCAACCACCACTCCTCGACTCCCGTTGATTGCGAGGTGAGCCCACGGTAGTCTGGCGCTTAAAGCTTTCCACACCTTACGCCACGCTCCCACGTCCCCTTGATTCGTTTGTTTTTCTCTGAAGAAGAGCGCCCTGTTGTTTGGTATTCCCCTGCCACGAGTAAAGTTCCATAAAAATAATCCGCTACCTCATCGGCGGTGCCGGACGGTAACGCTGTGGTGGATGTGAGCAATGCCCTGGAGGGAAGGCTCGTAGCCACCACAGAGGCCCACGAGGTCTCTGGACGTGTGCGAGGCGCTGGTAACCTCTCCATATTCAATAAAATTACCATAAAAAACACGTACAAAATATTAAACACATACACTCGATTTAAAGCTTTCGTGACTGCAGGGATTCATCTTCTTGGTTCTTTCGGTAAAGTCACGTAGAATGGAAACAATAAAAATAATAAAATAAAACATTATATTATTTTATCATGTTTTATTTTATTCTTTTTATTGTTTCCATTCTACGTGACTTTACCGAAAGAACCAAGAAGACACATACACTCGAGTTTAACACGTCGCATTTCGGGACCAGTATCATCCAAAATAGAGGTTTTGGGGTTAGATAGCCGAAGTATATGAATGTATCGTTAAAATTATACATTAGATGAATGCATACTCACAAAGGGCAGCGTACTTCAACAGGGATTACCATTGGTAGGGCTATTTTAATAAACACAATAGACAGGAAGGACACGTTCAAAGGGCTCGCATAATGCACACGCATAATGTACGTTGCCTCAGTAATCCGCCCCCCCCCCACCCCCACATTGTGCAAGAGCGCAGCTGCGTGGTCAACACATCTACGCTTCTATATAATTTAGTTTGTTTAGTTTTAAACCGGTCTCCTATCTCTTAACATTGCCCCATAGACTTCCTATGGGAACCGGTTCCCTATCTCTTAACATTGCCCCATAGACTTCCTATGGGAACCGGTTCCCTATCTCTTAACATTGTCCCATAGACTTCGTATGGGAACCGGTTCCCTATCTCTTAACATTGCCCCATTGACTTTCTATGGGAACCGGTTCCCTATCTCTTAACATTGCCCCATAGACTTTCTATGGGAACCGGTTCCTTATCTCTTAACATTGTCCCATAGACTTTGTATGGGAACCGGTTCCCTATCTCTGAACATTGTCCGATAGACTTCCTATGGGAACCGGTTCCCTATCTCTTAACATTGCCCCATAGACTTCCTATGGGAACCGGTTCCCTATCTCTTAACATTGCCCCATAGACTTCCTATGGGAACCGGTTCCCTATCTCTTAACATTGTCACATAGACTTCGTATGAGAACCGGTTCCCTATCGCTTAACATTGCCCCATTGACTTTCTATGGGAACCGGTTCCCTATCTCTTAACATTGCCCCATAGACTTTCTATGGGAACCGGTTCCCTATCTCTTAACATTGTCCCATAGACTTTGTATGGGAACCGGTTCCCTATCTCTGAACATTGCCCCATAGACTTTCTATGGGAACCGGTTCCCTATCTCTTAACATTGTCCCATAGACTTTGTATGGGAACCGGTTCCCTATCTCTGAACATTGCCCGATAGACTTCCTATGGGAACCGGTTCCCTATCTCTTAACATTGCCCCATAGACTTCGTATGGGAACCGGTTCCCTAACAAAACAGTAAGACTTCACAAATCTGTCTGTCGCCTGATGAAGCTAGTTGTAATTACTGGCGAAACGTCGTACTCAGATTGTAAATGTTGTGGCTTGGCTCTCCAACACACCGGTTAGTGCTGTACTAGTGACGCATTTCCACGTTCTGTTTACGTGACAACCCTTACTAGTTGGCTGTGTAGGGTGGTGGCGGGTTTCAACGACACATTTATATATTTACGCGATCTAACCCAAAAACCTCTAATATGGACATTTAAAAAAAGAAACATGCTTACAAGCTTTAACATTCAGATGATTATTCAAAGTTTATTAAATAAATAATGATATAACACAATCGTTTTCTAGAAGCACCCCGCTCAACACGAGTGTCCTTAAATATATTTAGAAAACAACGTCAGTACAGTATAAATTTGCACCTCTTAGTCCAAATCACAATTTTAATACTTCAGTCTGCATTTCCCTGGTAACGCCTTTGAACTGGCAGCAGTTTGCAGCACATTGCAGGGTGAATATTAGCAAATCAACGCGAATTATGCGGTGAGATGAATATGCGTATTCAGGATTAAGCTCAACAGCCAGATTCCACAAGTAATGACTAATCCCATATCTGCATTTCCCATAAATATGCTAAATTCCTCTTGATATGCAAACTCTTGGAACCTCCGAGTTCAACCAGCCTACACAACAAAGGCTCATTCCTCACAGCGTGTTTCAGCCGCATCGAACCTCACAATAATAATATCGTCCCAAACTCTACCAGTATATATACAAGGACTGTTTTCTTGGAATTTCTCTTACTTCTACGAGACTTTACCGAAAGAACCAAGAAGATGAATCCCTGCAGTCACGAAAGCTTTAAATCGAAAATTAAAGAACATGTTCAAAATATTGAGCAAAGTTGTGATCACAGTATTTCTCCAACTTTAGCTCAACAAAACCACTTAACCACGAGAGTCAAATTAGAAATTGAACCACCACACAACCACTGCGCTTCACAACACATCAACAAGTAGTCCGATAGGACTACAAAGCACCACCTTAACGTGACGAAGTCTAGAATAAACTTTAACACGCAATTAGCTGTGAGAAGATGACATGGCACCTGCTACCATAAACACCACACATTTACCAGTCCCGATGATACAACCACCAGACGAAGCAACGCATCTATACAAGTATAACATTGTTGTCATCCTAAAATAAGTGAACACTTCTGAAACTTAAAAGGAAGGCTTTCATCTGAACACATTATAAAGCATTCACAACATCACTCTAGCTCGGAGTACTGGGAATCACTGAAAAAATATATCTAAGAGACACGAATATACACAGGGCAATACGTTTGAGTCTTCAGCCACTCCACTACATCCAGCCATCTCTCCGGATCCAACTTCATGGGGTCAAAAGAGGAATTTCCTTTAGAACTCATTACATCACTTTCGAATTCAGCTTTTTATTCCTGATGACTTGTGTAGTGTTTTTTCTTACCGTCAAAATGCTTCAAACACACAGAGCAATCAAACATATTTGTTCAAATGATCACACTAGCTTGGAGTACTGCTGCAAATCACTGATTAAAAAAGAGTTGTACGTTATTAATTGATCTTACAGAGATACAGACATGCACGTTCCAGGACTTCAACAGCTAAAAGAAGTGCTCAAAACTTTGATGTTCCAGCCACTCCAGCAGCCATTTTTGAGTATCCAACTGCATGGGGTCGAAATTGGAATTGTCTTCAGCGCTGATTACATCCACTACATCTAGCCATCTCTCAGGATCCAACTGCATGGGGTCGAAAGATGCAATTTTTTCAGGACTCATTGCAGCACTTTGAATTTCACCTTTTGATTTCACTTCCCTATCATTGCGGATCTTCTGGTGCTTGTTTCGGGGTGATGACCGTGAACATGTCCTCTCCCTCGTAGAGCAATGAAATGGCTTCTAGCCCGAGTGTGTTTTCTTCTGAGTGTTAAGAGCTGACTTCCACGCAAATGCATTCCCACAAAGAGAGCACTTGAATGGCTTCTCGCCCGAGTGTGTTTTCTGGTGACTATGAAGATTTTATTTCCGTGAAAATGCCTTCCCGCACACAGCGCAATTGAATAGCTTCTCGTTCGTGTGTGTTTTCTGGTGTTTGTTAAGATATGATTTCTGTGAAAATGCCTTCCCACACACAGCGCAATTGAATAGCTTCTCGTTCGTGTGTCTTCTGGTGTCTGTTAAGAGTTGATTTCTCCGCAAATGCCTTCCCACACACCGAGCAATTGAATGGCTTCTCGCCCGTGTGTGTTTTCTGGTGAGTGTTAAGATTTGATTTCTGTGAAAATGCCTTCCCACAAACAGAGCATCTGAATGGCTTCTTGCCCGTGTGTGTTTTCTGGTGTTTGTTAAGATGTGATTTCTGTGAAAATGCCTTCCCACACACAGCGCAATTGAATAGCTTCTCGCCCGTGTGTGTTTTCTGGTGAGTGTTAAGATTTGATTTCTGTGAAAATGCCTTCCCACAAATAGAGCACTTGAACGGCTTCTCGCCCGTGTGTGTTTTCTGGTGATTGTGTAGAATTGTTTTCCGTGAAAATGCCTTCCCACACACAGAGCATTTGAATGGCTTCTCGTTCGTGTGTGTTTTCTGGTGCCTGTGAAGAGATGACTTCAATGCAAATGCCTGCAAACAAACAGAGCAATTGAACGGCTTCTCGCCCGTGTGTGCGTGGCGCTGTGGAGAGTGTATCTGCTCCATTTGACTGATTCTTCAGAACAGAGTAACAGTCGCGGTTGTTGTTGAAAGTTAAAGGCACCCTCTAAGCTGCGTGGATGTCTGTCTCAAATCGCCAAGAAACAAACTCTCACTAACGTCTAACCGAGACAGTAACGTTACGTAAGTCGAACTACACACGCGATTATCCACTAACGAAGACACTTACTTGTTGATGCACAGCGTGTCGATGTCCCTGTAACCCGTCTGAAGAGATCGCCACGAACTCTCCCAGTCGCCAGGCAATCGGGCTCGCCAGGCTGGGTCTCGCAGGAGAAGGGTAATCTGCAGAGAGAGGAGTCGAGCGTCTATCCTCAGTGAAATCCCTCTTGAAATGGTCTTGAGGCCTAAATTTAAGCCCCTTATAACTCCCCTCTAGCATCCAAATCCTTTGTTCTCGTCCTGACCTATCATGGACTTTGCATTCAATTGTAAATTTTTACATTAACAATCCGCATATGTAGCAACATAGCTTAGCGAATCTGGCCATTGTAATTTAACCTTAATACGTATGTACATTATACTACGTAATTGTACACTTCTGTTTGAATAATTACATACATCTCCATGCATAATTCCGTGCTTCCTGTGAATTTGCTAATATTCACCCGACAATGTCTTCTAAACTGCCGGGATTCATCTTCATGGTTCTTCCGGTAAAGTCACGTAGAAGGGAAGTAATAAAATAATAAAAATATAACATAATAAAATAATTCTCACGACGGAAGAGATGGAGGACGAGACAAAGGAGGAGGTGGAGGAGGTGCAGGTGGTGGAGGTGGTGATGCAGGCTCGTGAAGGACGCTACTGGGCAGTTGGAGGCAGTCGCCCTCCAACAACAACGGAGGGCGGAGGAGCGACGCTCACAACAACGAGCGGAGCGCCGGGTGGCATGCAGTTGGATCCTGAGAGATGGCTCGATGTAGTGGATGTAATCAGCGCTGAAGACAATTCCACTTTCGACCCCATGCAGTTGGATACTCAAAAATGGCTGCTGGAGTGGCTGGAACATCAACGTTTCGAGCACTTCTTTTAGCTGTTGAAGTCCTGGAACGTGCATGTCTGTATCTCTGTAAGATCAATTAAAAACGTACAACTCTTTTTTAATCAGTGATTTTCAGCAGTACTCCAAGCTAGTGTGATCATTTGAACAAATATGTTTGATTGCTCTGTGTGTTTGAAGCATTTTCACGGTTAGAAAACACTTCACAAGTCATCAGGAATAAAAAGCTGAATTCGAAAGTGATGTAATGAGTTCTAAAGGAAATTCCTCTTTTGACCACATGAAGTTGGATCTGAAGAGATGGCTGGGTGTAGTGGAGTGGCTGGAAACTCAAACGTATTGAGTACATCTGTTAACTGTTGCATTGTGTATATTCGTGTCTCTTAGATGTTTTTTTTCTGTGATTTCCAGTACTCCGAGCTCGAGTGATGTTGTGAATGCTCTATAATGTGTTCAGATGAACGTATTCCTTTTAAGTTCCAGAAGTGTTCACTTATTTCAGGATGACAACAATGTTATACTTCTATAGATGCGTTGCTTCGTCTGGTGGTTGTATCATCGGGACTGGTAAATGTGTGGTGTTTATGGTAGAAGGTGCCATGTCGTCTTCTCACAGCTAATTGCGTGTTAAAGTTTATTCTAGACTTCGTCACGTTCAGGTGGTGCTTTGTAGTCCTATCGGACTACTTGTTGATGTGGTGTGATGCCCAGTGGTTGTGTGGTGGTTAAATTTCTAATTTTACTCTCGTGGTTAAGTGGTTTTGTTGAGCTAAAGTTGGAGAAATACTGTGATCACAACTTTGCTCAATATTTTAAACATGTTCTTTAATTTTCGATTTAAAGCTTTCGTGACTGCAGGGATTCATCTTATTGGTTCTTTCGGTAAAGTCACATATAATGGAAATAATAAAATATTATTATTTTATTTATTTATTATTTCCATTCTACGTGACTTTACTGAAAGAACCAAGAAGATGTTCTTAAAAATGTTTTATCATTGTGTAATAAACAAAATAACTTAAAATAATTAGTTTCAGAGTGTGCGTGGATTGCACGTTCGTTGTTCTTGTGTTTGATGGCTTGGACTTCTGGACGAATGGCTTCAGTCGAAAAGGACGTCAATGGGGAAATCGACGTTTACTTGTTAGATTATAAGAATATGTTTTAACTGTTGAATTCCTATTGGGAAATAATTTGCCCAGTTCCTTCCTATTTGAGCATGCGTATTAATAACGATTTCGATACGAGTGTTAACGTGAATTTTCTTGCAGATTAATAAAGACCTGAATTGTTTTTAAAGATGACTGATCGTACGTTATATCAACCATATCCTTCCTTAAAAAAACACGAGTTTCAGGTGAAGCATCTCCAGCACACAAGTTTACCCTCACCTGGCAGCATCGTGGCTGTCCGCTGATCACACTCATGACGTCACACTCATGACGTCACACGCACGAGCTGTAGGGGCGGGGCTCTGTCCGCTCAGTGGCGCTGTTTTCATTAATTTAGCACCACGAGCGGGGAGTCTCATCCCTGTAGTTCCCTGTTGTGGTGCCGCATTCATCACCACGTTGCCCTCAATTCTTTGTACGAAACACACACCCACACACGAGTGGACATAGCAGTGTATATACATAGACGAATGTGCATACACATCGCTTTGTACATACTAACAGCTACACTATCGCTCCCCAAGTGTACTTACACAGCAGTGTAAATACACACACGCTTACAAGCGATTCCATTTCGATTATCAATAAAAGTGTATGACAGCAATCGTAATGATTTTCGTGGATTAAATTAAACAAATCACCTTGATTGTTCTGACGCGCACATATCAACACAAGTACGTCAATATTTTTTATAAAACAAAGTCAGCACGGTAAAAACTTGCACCTCAAAGTCCAAATCACAATTGTAATACTGCATTTCCCTGGTAACACCTTTGAACTGGTAGCAGTTTGCAGCACATTGCAGGGTGAATATTAGCAAATTAACGCGAATTATGCGGTGAGATCAATATATGTAATCAGGATTAAGCTCAATAGCCAGATTCCACAAGTAATGACTAATCCCATATCTGCATTTCCCATAAATATGCTAAATTCCTCTTGATATGAAAACTCTTGGAACCTCCGAGTTCAATCAGTCTACACAACAAAGGCTCATTCCTAACAACGTGTTTCAGCCGCACCTTCCCCACCTCCAACCCAGGACGGCTGCTTGCGTTGTAGCCGAAACGTCGTGAGAATGATTTTAGCATGTTTTATTTTTATTAATTTATTATTTACCTTCTACGTGACTTTACCGAAAAAAATAAGAAGATGCAAAGTCTCGTTCCTTAACTGTTTGACCAAACTAATATTAATAAAGATTTCGATACGAGTTTTAACGTCAATAATATTGCAGATTAGTAAAAACCTGATTTGTTTTTAAAGATGACTGATAGTGATTCTCAGCGTCTTTCCGACAGACCTGTTCTTCACCTGAGGACGGCTGCTTGCGTTGTGGCCGAAACGTCGTGAGAATTGTATTATTTTATTGTTTTATTATCTCCCTTCTACGTGACTTTACCGAAAGAACCAAGAAGATGAATCCCTGCAGTCACGAAAGCTTTAATTCGAAATTTGATAGTACGTTATTGTTACCATATCCTTCCTTTAAACAACACGGACGAGTAGACATGCACACACGAGTCTGCATCCAAGCACCACTATATATACAGCGGTGTGCATACACACATAAGTGTGCATGTACAGCGGTGTACATACAGACATACAATGCAGTGTACATACACACGCGAGTGTATATGCACATCAATATTAACCTTAATATTTTTTTTGCAGATGAATAAAAATCTGATTTTTTTAAGTTATCTGAGCGTTCGTTAACTGTACAATACTTACAACAAACACGTGTACACACAAACGAGTCAAAGTCAAGTGTACTTACACAGCAGTGTAAATACACACACGCTTACGAGCGATACCATTTCGATTATCATTAAAAGTATATGACAGCAATCGTAATAATTTTCGTGGATTAAATTAAACAAATCACCTTGATTGTTCTGACGCGCTCATATCAACACAAGTACTTCAATATTTTTTATAAAACAAAGTCAGCACGGTATAAACTTGCACCTCAAAGTCCAAATCACAATTTTAATACTGCATTTGCCTGGTAACGCCTTTGAACAGACAGCAGTTTGCAGCACATTGCAGGGTGAATATTAGCAAATTAACGCGAATTATGCGGTGAGATGAATATACGTATTCAGGATTAAGCTCAATAGCCAGATTCCACAAGTCATGACTAATCCCATATCTGCATTTCCCATAAATATGCTAAATTCCTCTTGATATGCAAACTCTTGGAACCTCCGAGTTCAAACATTCAACACAACAAAGGCTCATTCCTAACAGCGTGTTTCATCCACACCGAACCTCACAATAATAATACTATCCTCCCACCCTCAACCAGTATATATACAAGGACGGTTTTTTTTGGAATTTCTCTTACTTGATACAGCAATCGTGCTGTGACGGTTCCTCCTGAAGACGGAAGCTTGTGTTTTATTTTCGTTATTTTTATTATTTTATTATTTCCCTTCGACGAGACTTTACCAAAAGAACCAAGAAGATGAATCCCTGCAGTCACGAAAGCTTGAAATCGAAAAGTATTTTTATTATTTTATTATTTCCCTTCTACGTGACTTTACCGAAAGAACCAAGAAGATAGAGAAACTCTGTTTCTAGATATGCAGATTGTAATTTCAAAAAATGACAATTGAATGTAAAGTTCATGAAATGCAACGTCGGAGAACTTCATCTTTCATCAATGCAACATCATTCCAAACGACCCCACCATTCGTGTGCTGGTGTCATTGACCCAATTCGATTGATACCTGTGACTTACAGCTTTCCACACCTTACGCCACGCTCCCACGCCCCCTTCATTCGTTTTTTGTTTATCAGAAGGAGGCAATCCCTGTTGTTTATCAATCCCCTGCCACGAGTAAAGTTTTGCAAAAACAACCCCCTTCTTTCATTGACGGTGTTGGACGGTAACGCTGTGGTGGATGTGAGCAATGTCCCGGAAGGAAGGCTCGTAGCCACCACAGCGGCCCACGAGGTCTTTGGACGATTGCGAGGGGCTGGTAACCCCTCAAAACTCAATGCAATTAGCAAAAAAACTCGTCACAAATTTTAAAACACGTGCAAAATATTGAACACATACACACTGGTGTATATACACACCGAAGGTCGTATGTTACAGACTAGAAGATGACGATTGTTTTTTTTGCGTAACGTTATTATAAACCACGCTTTCAAGCTAAACCATTCAGATGATTATTCAAAGTTTATGACAGAAATTATAACAAAACACACTCGTTTGCTAAAAGCGCTATGCTCAACACGAGTGTCCTTAAATTTGTTTATTAAACAGGTTCAGAACAGTATTAACTTGCACCTATTAGTCCAAGATGGGGCCGGCTAGTTTTTTTAGGCTAGTCCCGTGTGTGTTTGTTGTGTGAGGCGTCTTGATAGCAGTCGTTCTCCACTGGAGTCCTGGCATCTGCTGCTCAGATTCCTTCCACAGCTGTGGTCCCAGTGGCACCGTCTCTCCGGGGGGGAACCATGTGGTGTGTGTGTGTGACGTGTATCACGGGGTGTGTGGGTGTGTGCCTGGGATGTGTCACGGGGTGGGTGGGTAGTCTGGTGATAGTGGTCATGGTTGGCAGCGATCCACGACCACAACAACCACCCCTACTGTGTGGTGGACATGACACCACAGAGCAGCACGCGGCGGAGGAGTGAGGTGATCGCTCTCGCCACGCGAGCAAGGCCCCCTCGCTTCCTCTTCTTTCCCTGCATCAACAACAACAACAATAACCGCCATTCGCCACTAAGTGGCGGTGACGTCACCACGACGCTTGTGCCAGGCCAAGTGCACCTTGATGCTACAACGTGAAGTGTCGAACGCCCGCTGGCAGGAGGTTACGGGGCAGACCCAGCAGGTGCCACGGGTCGACTGACCGAGATGACTGGCTGATGCACCACCTGTGCCCCCTACTGTACCAACTTGCTGTGCTTTAGCCACCCGGCGCTCCGCTCGTTGTTGTGAGCGTCGCTCCTCTGCCCTCCGTTGTTGTTGGAGGGCGACTGCCTCCAACTGCCCAGTAGCGTCCTTCACGAGCCTGCATCACCACCTCCACCACCTGCACCTCCTCCACATGCTCCTTTGTCTCGTCCTCCATCTCTTCCGTCGTGAGAATTATTTTATTATGTTTTATTTTTATTATTTTATTACTTCCCTTCAACGTGACTTTACCGAAAGAACCATGAAGATGAATCCCTGCAGTTTAGAGGACATTGTCGGGTGAATATTAGCAAATTCACAGGAAGCACGGAATTATGCATGGAGATGTATGTAATTTTTCAAACAGAAGTGTACAATTACGCAGTAGGATGTACATACGTATTAAGGTAAAATTACAATGGACTGATTCGCTAAGCTATGTTGCTACATATGCGGATTGTTAATGTAAAAATTAACATTTGAATGCAAAGTCCATGATAGGCCAAGACGAGAACAAAGAATTTGGATGCTAGAGGGGAGTTATAATGGGCTTAAATTCAGACCTCAAGACCATTTCGAGAGGGATTTCGCTGTGGATAGACGCTCGACTCCACTCTCTGCAGATTACCCTTCTCTTGCGAAACCCAGCTGGGCGAGCCCGATTGCCTTGCGACTGGGAGAGTTCGTGGCGATCTCTTCAGACGGGTTACAGGGACATCGACACGCCGTGCATCAACAAGTAAGTGTATTCGTTAGTTGATAAACTGGTAGTCGCGTGTTGCCCGACTTACGAGACGTTACTGTGTGTCGGTTAGACGTTAGTGAGAGTTTGCTTTTTGGCGATTTGAGACAGACATCCACGCAGCTTAGAGGGTGCCTTTAACTCTCAACAACACGCGCGACTGTTACTCTGCTCTGAAGAATCAGTCACATGGAGCAGATAAACTCTCCACAACGCCACGCACACACGGGCCAGAAGCCGTTCAATTGCTCTGTTTGTTTGAAGGCATTTTCATGGAAGTCATATCTTCACAGGCACCAGAAAACACACACGGGCGTGAAGCCATTCAAGTGCTCTGTTTGTTTGAAGGCATTTGCAGAGAAATCAACTCTAAACAGTCACCAGAAAACACACTCGGGCGAGAAGCCATTTAATTGCTCTACGAGGGAGAGGACATGTTCACGGTCATCACCCCGAAACAAGCACCAGAAGATCCGCAATGATAGGGAATTGAAATCAAAATGTAGAATTTAAAGTGCTGCAATGAGTCCTGATAAAAATGCATCTTTCTAACCTTTGCAGGACGATCCTGAGAGATGGCTGGATGGAATGGAGTGGCTGGAGACTCAAGCGTATTGAGTACATCTGTTAACTGTTGCATTGTGTATATTCGCGTCTCTAAGATATATTTGTTCAGTGATTTCCAGTACACCGAGCTGGAGTGTTGTTGTGAATGCTCTATAGTGTGTTCAGATGAACGTTTTCCTTTTAAGTTCCAGAAGTGTTCACTTATTTCAGGATGACAACAATGTTATATTTCTATAGATGCGTTGCTTCGTCTGGTGGTTGTATCATCGGGACTGGTAAATGTGTGGTGTTTATGGTAGAAGGTGCCATGTCATCTTCTCACAGCTAATTGCGTGTTAAAGTGTATTCTAGACTTCGTCACGTTAAGGTGGTGCTTTGTAGTCCTATCGGATTACTTGTTGATGTGGTGTGATGCGCAGTGGTTGTGTGGTGGTTCAATTTCTAATTTTACTCTCGTGGTTAAGTGGTTTTGTTGAGCTAAAGTTGGAGAAAAACTGTGATCACAACTTTGCTCAATATTTTAAACATGTTCTTTATTTTATTTTTTCATTGTGTAATAAATATCTTTAATAATAGGTTTCAGAGTGTGCGTAGATTGCACGTTCGATGTTTTTGCGTTTGATGGCTTGGACTTCTGGACGAATGGTTTCAGTCGAAAAGGACGTCAATGGGGAAATAGACGTTTACGTGTTAGATTTTAAGAATATGTTTTAACTGTTGAATTCCTATTGGGAAATAATTTGCCTAGTCCCTTCCTGTTTGAGCAAGCGTTTTAATAAAGATTTCGATACGAGTGTTAACGTGAATTTTCTTGCAGATTAATAAAGACCTGAATTGTTTTTAAAGATGACTGATCGTACGTTATTTCAACCATATCCTTCCTTAAAAAACACGGACGAGTACACACACACACACAAGTGTGCTTATAAACACGACTGTCTATACAGCGGTGTGCATTCACACACGAGTGTGCATGTGTCTCTACGAGTTTTAACTTTAATTTGCTTGCAGAACAATAAAGACCTGACATGTTAAAGATGACTAATCGTCCCTTTTTGCTACAATGTTCATAGCGAACACGTGTGGAGGCGAGTTTCAGGTGAAGCATCTCCAGCACACAAGTTGACCCTCACCTGGCAGCATCGTGGCTGTCCGCTGATCACACTCATAACGTCACACTCATGACGTCACACGCACGAGCTGTAGGGGCGGGGTTCTGTCCGCTCAGTGGCGCTGTTTTCATTAATTTAGCACCACGAGCGGGGAGTCTCATCCCTGTAGTTCCCTGTTGTGGTGCCGCATTCATCACCACGTTGCCCTCAATTCTTTGTACCCAACACACACCCACACACGAGAGGACATAGCAGTGTATATGCATAGACGAATGTGCATACACACCGCTTTGTGCATACAAACAGCTACACTACCGCTCCCCAAGTGTACTTACACTGCAGTGTAAATACACACACGCTTACAAGCGATACCATTTCGATTATCATTAAAAGTGTATGACAGCAATCGTAATAATTTTCGTGGATTAAATTAAACAAATCACCTTGATTGTTCTGACGCGCTCATATCAACACAAGTGCTTCAATATTTTTATAAAACAAAGTCAGCATGGTATAAACCTGCACCTCAAAGTCCAAATCACAATTTTAATACTACAGTCTGCATCTGCCTGGTAACGCCTTTGAACAGGCAGCAGTTTGCAGCACATTGCAGGGTGAATATTAGCAAATTAACGTGAATTATGCGGTGACATGAATATACGTATTCAGGATTAAGCTCAATTGCCAGATTCCACAAGTAATGACTAATCCCATATCTGCATTTCCCATAAATATGCTAAATTCATCTTGATATGCAAACTCTTGGAACCTCCGAGTTCAACCAGCCTACACAACAAAGGCTCATTCCTAACAGCGTGTTTCAGCCGCATCGAACCTCACAATAATAATATCCTCCCACCCTCAACCAGTATATATATGTAGTGGTGGTATTGACGTGCGCCGACTGTGACAGTGATGGATCACGGGGCGGCGCGGGGTGCGGGGTTGGGCACGCGTTGTGGGCGTGGTGTGGACGCGCGCGCCGGGAGTGACAGATGACGGGGCGGCGCGGAGTGAGTGGTGAGGCACGATGAGATGTGGGAAAAGAGGATCGTAGCCAGCGCCCGGCGATTGGTCGAATAAGTGGGTGCTCGCAGCGACGTCCGCAGGTGGGGTATAAAGGGGGACGCGCGAGAGCACTCGGGGAGAGTTACCCAGTTGAAGACCCGAAGACGGAGCTGAAGACCTAGTGCATCCGAGTAGCTCAGTGGCGTTAGTCGCCGAGTAGCTAAGTGGATGTTGGTCATCCGAGTAGCTCAGTGGCGTTAGTCGCCGAGTAGCTAAGTGGATGTTGGTCATCCGAGTAGCTCAGTGGCGTTAGTCGCCGAGTAGCTAAGTGGATGTTGGTCATCCGAGTAGCTCAGTGGGCGTTAGTCGCCAAGTAGCTAAGTGGGTGGTTGTCACCCGAGTACTAAGTGGATGTTGGTCATCCGAGTAGCCCAGTGGCGTTAGTCGCCGAGTAGCTAAGTGGATGTTGGTCATCCGAGTAGCTCAGTGGGCGTTAGTCGCCAAGTAGCTAAGTGGGTGTTTGTCACCCGAGTACTAAGTGGATGTTGGTCATCCGAGTAGCTCAGTGGGCGTTAGTCGCCAAGTAGCTAAGTGGGTGTTTGTCACCCGAGATACAAAGTAGGTGTTAGTCACCTGTAACCAAGTTTGATAAAATAAAGAGTGTGTTACCCGTGAAGTCGTCTCCCGCCGAGTTACTACACTACAACTGGTGTCAGAAGTGGGGTGCGCCAAAAGGAAACCGCCACCATTGGCAGCTAATCCACCGCTGCAATCCATTCAGGTTTCGCGTATAAACGAATTGGTAGCGTTGGACATCTTGGGGCCCTTTCCGGTTACACCAAGGGGAAATAGGTTCCTGCTGGTTGGCGTGGAATACTTCACCCGATGGCCTATGGCATGGCCGCTCGCCAACCAGTCGGCTGCGGCGGTGGCGGACGCCTTTGTCCAGGGTTATGTGTTGGACAAGGGCGCCCCCGAACGCTTGCTGACGGATCAAGGGAAGAATTTTTCGAGCGTTTTGTTGCGCGAGGTGTGCGACCTGTTGGGTACAAAGAAAGTGCGTACTTCCCCCTACCACCCGCAGACTGACGGGATGGTTGAGCGTCTGAACAGGACGATTACGTCTATGTTGTGCCAACAGGTCTGCGACGATCAGGTTGATTGGGACTTACAGGTGCCGGGGGTACTCGCGGCCTATCGAATGGCCCCTCATGCGGCGACGGGGTTTTCCCCATTTTTTCTTATGTATGGGCGGGAGGCCGATCCGGCCATGGACGTCCAACTGGGGATTTCCCAGCCACGTGCAAAATCTAAATTGGCAGACCACATCAAATTTAATATCGCCAAATTGACTGAAGCGCGGGAGGCGGCAAGGTTGAATTCGCGGTCGCGGCAAATTGCAAACGAGAAATTGCATGAGCGGAGGGTGCATACGCATGATTGGAAACCAGGCGATAAGGCCTGGCTGCATTGTCCACATGCACCGTTGGCTACGTCCCCCAAGTTGTTGAGACCTTGGAGGGGACCGGTGGAAATTGTGCGGGTTGCACGACCCCAGAGTATACAGATTAAATGGGGGAAACGCCGTTGGTATGTGCACCCCTCCCGACTGAAGCCCTATGCGGCACCGTGTGACCCCGTTCTGTGCCGTGACGACCGGGCGTGTGATGTGACCGTCGACTCGGGGAGGGAGGTGTCGCAGGCTGATCCTCACGTGTCTCCACCTGACCCACCCCCAGGTGCCTCGGGCTTGACGGCTGCTGACCGTCGAGAGCCTGAACCCCGGGGCACGCACGAGTCCTCGATGCCTGGCCGATGTCTCCCTGAACCGCCGGCACCACCGGACGTTCAACCGCGTCTGGTGCCGTACGACGGACCGGCAAGGCGGACTCGGGCTAGGTCTCAACAATTTTCATGAAGACGGTTTTTTTGCTCTACACCGAGCTCGCCCGGTGTTCCCCTCTGCCGGGGTAATGTCCCGTTGTAGGGACGCTCGGAAGAAAAGGGGACACTGCACGAGTCGAAAGAAAAAAAAAAAAAATTTTCCATTTATTTTTTTTGCATACACATTGCTATTGTCACTCGCCGGTTTGTATATATTGTTCTATTGTCGCGGTGGCATTGGTTGAGGGTTGCGGATGGTAGTGTTCGCGTCGTGTTGTGTTGTTAGCTTAGTTGTTGTTCTTGTTGTTGTGTTGTGTTACGGGGCACACAGGGGGGGTTTGTATATTTTTATAGCAGCCGGGGCGGCTGCGAGCTATGTGGTAGGGGGTGATGTAGTGGTGGTATTGACGTGCGCCGACTGTGACAGTGATGGATCACGGGGCGGCGCGGGGTGCGGGGTTGGGCACGCGTTGTGGGCGTGGTGTGGACGCGCGCGCCGGGAGTGACAGATGACGGGGCGGCGCGGAGTGAGTGGTGAGGCACGATGAGATGTGGGAAAAGAGGATCGTAGCCAGTGCCCGGCGATTGGTCGAATAAGTGGGTGCTCGCAGCGACGTCCGCAGGTGGGGTATAAAGGGGGACGCGCGAGAGCACTCGGGGAGAGTTACCCAGTTGAAGACCCGAAGACGGAGCTGAAGACCTAGTGCATCCGAGTAGCTCAGTGGCGTTAGTCGCCGAGTAGCTAAGTGGATGTTGGTCATCCGAGTAGCTCAGTGGCGTTAGTCGCCGAGTAGCTAAGTGGATGTTGGTCATCCGAGTAGCTCAGTGGCGTTAGTCGCCGAGTAGCTAAGTGGATGTTGGTCATCCGAGTAGCTCAGTGGGCGTTAGTCGCCAAGTAGCTAAGTGGGTGGTTGTCACCCGAGTACTAAGTGGATGTTGGTCATCCGAGTAGCCCAGTGGCGTTAGTCGCGAGTAGCTAAGTGGATGTTGGTCATCCGAGTAGCTCAGTGGGCGTTAGTCGCCAAGTAGCTAAGTGGGTGTTTGTCACCCGAGTACTAAGTGGATGTTGGTCATCCGAGTAGCTCAGTGGGCGTTAGTCGCCAAGTAGCTAAGTGGGTGTTTGTCACCCGAGATACAAAGTAGGTGTTAGTCACCTGTAACCAAGTTTGATAAAATAAAGAGTGTGTTACCCGTGAAGTCGTCTCCCGCCGAGTTACTACACTACATATATACAAGGACTGTTTTCTTGAAATTTCTCTTACTTGATACAGCTATCGTGCTGTGACGGTTCCACCTGAAGACGGAAGCTTGTGTTGCCTCCGAAACGTCGTGAGAATTAATTTATTATGTTTTATTTATTTTATTTTATTATTTCCCTTCTACGTTACTTTACCGAAAGAACCAAGAAGATAGAGAAGCTCTGTTGCTAGATATGCAGATTGTAAATTCCAAAAATAACAATTGAATGTAAAGTTCATGAAATGCAACGTCGAGAACTTCATCTTTCATCAATGCAACATCATTCCAAACGACCCCACCATTCGTGTGCTGGTGTCATTGACCCAATTCGATTGATACCTGTGAAGTATTTGAAATGACGGCAGGAAACTCCTTGACGGGAACACACTTCTTTTATTAAATCTTGACTTGTAACAATACAACGCGTGGCCTCTCTTCTTCACAATGCGCTTCTCTGGACTCTGGATTCTGTGCTGCTGGCTCTCTGTGCCTCGTGTAGACTCCGCGCCTCGGCTACACTCCTCTCTCGCCTCGTGTAGACTCTGCGCCTCTGCTACACTCTCCACTCGCCTCGTGTAGACTTTGCATCTCTCTCTCTGGCTACACCGTATGCATACTCGGCTCGTGTAGACCTTCCTCTCTCGCTGGCTACACCGTATGCATACTCGGCTCGTGTAGACCGTTCTCTCTCGCTGGCTACACACTATACATTACTCAGCTCGTGTAGACCGTTCTCTCTCGCTGGCTACACACTATACATTACTCAGCTCGTGTAGACCGTTCTCTCTCGCTGGCTACACACTATACATTACTCAGCTCGTGTAGACCGTTCTCTCTCGCTGGCTACACACTATACATTACTCAGCTCGTGTAGACCGTTCTCTCTCGCTGGCTACACACTATACATTACTCAGCTCGTGTAGACCGTTCTCTCTCGCTGGCTACACACTATACCTTACTCTCCTCTACTCTCCATTACTCTCCTCTCCGGGCTCTATCTCTGCACCTTCGTCTTCATTCTTAGATGGTTCCACTTCTGCCCCCTGCTCCTCTGTGCATCACCTTATATACCCCTTCTTCCCGGGAGATGGAGCGGATGCGGACCTCAACGTCGGCACCGCTCCTCAGTTACCCAATCCCCACGCGCTATCCCTACGATCCGGTTCCGCTCAGCGCGTGTTTCCACTCCCCGACCAATCACACCGCGCTGCTACCCGATCACTCCCTCTGGGCGCGTCACCGGCACACAGCCAATCAGCAGCACTACCCCCACCCGCGCACTGACGCCTGCTCCTCCCCGTCAGCGCGCGTCACCACACACACACCCGTACATACGCGCTGGCACACGACATACACACCCAGCGCGTATCACCACTACATCACCCCCTCCCACATAGCTCGCAGCCGGCCCGGCTGCTAACAACAACCAACCGCGACGATAAAACGACAACCAACAAAAAAAACCCCGTAACCCCCCGAGTGTGCCCCGTAACATAACACAACAACAACAACAACAAGAATAACTATGTACAGATTGACAATGAACACGAAAAGTCAACAATAACACGATACGAGCAAATTCGAAACGAACGCGCCCCACGTCCCTGCGACTACACGCAGTGACGAGGCGCTCCAACTGCCCCGACTCCTCACGAGGCAGGTCATGCAAAGTAGCACGACCTGGCGCGAGTCCGTCTGGCTGGTCCATCGTATGGGGCGGGACACTGACGACCGTCCGGCGGTTCCGGTTGCTCCAGACGGCGCGGAACGGGCCTGAAGGGGCCGGCCCCGCCGCGGAGATCCGGCCGCCGGTGATCGGCAGCTGTCAGTTCCGAGACACCTGGGAGCAGATCAGGCGAAAATACGTGTGGATCAGGCAGAGACATTTCCCCCTCTGGGTCGCCGGTCACGTCACACGCCCGGCCATCACGACACACGGGGAGGCCATATGGAGGCGAGAACGGTTTCAGTCGGGAGGGGTGAACGTACCAACGGCGCTTTCCCCACTTTATCTGAACGCACTGGGGCCGTGCAACGCGCACGACCTCCACGGGTCCCCTCCACGGTCTCAACAATTTAGGCGACGTAGCCAAGGGTGCCTGAGGGCAATGCAGCCAGGCCCTGTCACCTGGTTTCCATTCGTGCATGGACACCTTCCGTGCCCGCAACCGTTCATTAGCAATTTGGCGAGCCCGCGAATTAAGCCGTGCGGCCTCCCTCGCCTCTGTCAGCTTGTGAATATTAAACTTAATATGTTCTGCCAAATTAGAATTAGTTCGTGGAGCGGACAGGCCAAGTTGCGTTTCTATTGGCGGGTCAGCTTCCCGACCGTACATCAAATAGAATGGGGAAAACCCCGTAGCTGCATGGGGGGCCATTCTATACGCGGCAAGGACTCCCGGGACCTGCAGGTCCCAATCTACATGTGCCTCGCACACCTGCTGGCACAGCATGGAAGTCAAGGTTTTGTGGAGTCTCTCCACCATCCCGTCAGTCTGCGGGTGGTACGGGGAGGTACGCACCTTCTTGGTACCCAACAGATCGCACACCTCTTGCAACAATTTACTCGAAAAATTTTCACCTTGGTCGGTCAGCAGGCGTTCGGGAGCCCCCTTGTCCAGGACATAGCCCTGGACGAAGGCATCCGTCACAGCCGCTGCCGACTGGTTAGCGAGAGGCCACGCCATAGGCCATCGGGTAAAGTATTCGACCCCCACTAACAAATATTTATTCCCTCTCGGCGTGACTGGGAAGGGCCCCAAAATATCGAGTGCAACGAGCTCGTTGGTACGCGAGACCTGAATAGATTGCAGCGGTGGATTAGCTGCCACGGCCGGTGGTTTACGCCTGGCGCACTCAACGCACCCCTTCAGAATATGCACCACATCACTTCCCATTCCCGGCCAGTAATAGTCACGCTGAAGCAGGGCAAGCGTCTTGTTAACTCCCAAGTGCAAGAGGCGTTCGTGTGCCGCCAAGACAACCCTCCCCCTCACAGCGGAAGGCACCACGAGTGCGTTCCGCCGGGACAAACTGTCCCATTTCAATAACACTCCCTGCTCAAGTACATAGGAGCCGGTACGCTCCTGGTCCCCCTCGGGACCCCCAACCTTGCGGCGCAATGCTAGCAGCGAGCTGTCCGCCATCTGGAGGCGGCCCCATTCGCTGAGCGACAGCGAGAGCAGCGAGTCCCGACCCTGAGAGGCAGTGGAACCATCCCTGATCGGTGCGCCCGCTGTCGCAGCCAGTGCCCCCATCTCCCCCGCAAGCGTCGGTTTACAGCGCGCCGATCCCGACAAACACGCGCATTCATCACAAGGCAACAACCGCGACAAGCAATCGGCATTCGTGTGTCGCAACCCCTTACGGTACGTAGTCGTAAACTGATAGTCCTGGAGGACTTCCAACCAACGCGACAACTGGCCCGAGGGCTGGGCGACCCTCAATGAATACTGTAGCGCCGCGTGGTCCGTTCGGACTGTAAAGTGACGACCATAAAGATATGGCCTAAACTGCTGCACAAAAAAAACAATGGCAAGCAGCTCGCGACGGGTGACACAGTAGCGCTGCTCCGCCGGAGACAACACCCTACTACCGTAGGCGACAACTCTTTCGACACCCCCAACGACTTGGGATAGCACCCCCCCAATGCCCGTGTTGCTAGCATCCGTGTCCAGCAAAAAGGGACTGGCAAAATCGGGATAACACAAGGGTGGGGCACCCACCAAGGCGTCCCGGAGGGAGCGAAACGCGGCCTCCTCCTCCGGTCCCCATTTGAACTTCACTCCCTTCGCCGTTAGAGCGTGCAAGGGTTTTGCAATAGTGGCGAA
This sequence comes from Lampetra planeri, assembly GCF_965212315.1. Classification (NCBI taxonomy): domain Eukaryota; kingdom Metazoa; phylum Chordata; class Hyperoartia; order Petromyzontiformes; family Petromyzontidae; genus Lampetra; species Lampetra planeri. The sequence goes on from NC_136185.1 coordinate 990,932, forward strand.
GTGCTCAACGAACCGCCGATAATAAGAAGCAAACCCGATGAAACTACGCACGTCGGAAACGGACGTAGGTGTCGGCCACGAACCGACACAATCCGTCTTCGCGGGATCGGTGGAGATCCCCGAAGAATCGACAATGTGACCCAAGTATCTAACGGACCTACGAAGGAGGTGACATTTGGCCGGTTTAAATTTCAACTTAGCCGATCGCATTCGCAAGAACACCCCTCTCAATCGCCGGAGGTGTTCTTCAAACGTTTTACTGAAAACAATGACATCGTCCATATAAATCAAGCATGTATCCCACTGCAAGCCCGACAAAACCAGCTCCATAAGTCGCTGAAACGTCGCTGGAGAGGAGTGAAGTCCCATGGGTAACCGGTTAAACTGGAACAGCCCCCCTGGAGTCCGAAATGCTGTCTTAGGTTTCGACTCTTCGTCGAGCGGCAACTGCCAAAACCCCGATAACAAATCAAGAGTCGAAAAATATCGCGCACCAGACAAAGCATCGAGGGACTCATCCATCCTGGGGAGCGGATACGCGTCAGCCACAGAGATCTTATTCAGGCGACGGAAATCAACGCAGAATCGCAGGGACCCGTCCTGCTTCTTAACCAGCACAATAGGCGCTCCCCACGGGCTAGAGGAGGGCGAAATAATATCGGCTTCTAGCATATCGTTAACAGCCGACTGAACATGTTCCTTCTCCACGGGACTCAGTCGGAAGGGATTTAGCCTGACCGGCGCCGCATCGCCCGTTTCAATGTGATGGTGCAACAAATCCGTGCACCCAATGTCATACTTATGTTTACTGAATACATCAGAGAATTCAATGAGCAACTCGCGCAGCGCACCCAACTGCGCCGCCGACAAATCGTCCGAGGCGGCACATAACGAATGGACCCACTCAAGGTCTTCCCTTGGCTCAACGTTCCGCGCGGGGCTCGAGCCCACCTGCGCAACCAACCCATCATCCCCAGGGACCTGCGCCGCGTGAGCCAGCACGGTGCCCTGCGGAATGACAGCTGGTCGCGACCCCGCGTTCAAAACCATCACAAACGGATCCCTGTCAGCCCGCACCAAAGTGTGAGCCACCGATAAATCAAGACCCCCGACAGCCTTGTTAGAAGGACCCAAAAGCATACTCTGTCCCGAAGCCTCCCTCACCCATGGTTTCCGCAACCGGAGGGGAATCAACATCTGTGAACCCGGGGGCACTTGCACTGTCTGCGTCGCCACCGCTTGTATCGTAGCGCACGCCGTCCGAATGTCAGTAGGGCCCGTCAAAAATGAAATCCGGCGACCCGATGGCAGTTCAATGCATCGTTGATCGATAAGAATTTTAATGGGCATTTTAGCCAAAAAGTCAGTGCCCAAAAGACACGGAACTGCCAAAGAAGACGAAACGAAAACGGGTCCCGACAATTTGATATCTCCAATGCAAATGGACGCCCTAACCTGACCGATAATGCCCAACGATCCCCCATTAGCGGCGTAAAATGGCACATCCACTGGAAGCAGCGGACGACATTGGACCGGAAGAATATTATAAATGAGGTCCGATATAATAGTTGCCGATGCCCCCGTGTCCACTAACACCCTAATCTCAACCCCATCAATAGATCCCGTAACAACGGACGAACCCGCCGAAGCAGCCACAATTCTATGCCCCAATTCCGCCCATTCAATGTCTCCCTGGTCCCGGCCGAACCCCCCTCGCCGAACCGAATCCCCGAACCTTAACCGGCCCTCCTCCGCCGCAACGCGGCGTCCCATGTGTGCCGAATAAACAGGCCGAGCGTGTGAGGTGCCGCGACTCGCCGGGGATTGTAGAGATGACTTGGGCTCTCGGTCGTCGTCCAGCCGAGCTCCCATGGCGCGCTGCTGCGGAGCGCGGCACCCGGACGCCACGTGGCCCCGGAGGCCGCAGTTATAGCACGTGACGAGGGTCGGAGTAGATCTTGGTTGCTCCGATTTTCGGCCCGATCGCAGAGGCGACCGGGCCCCCGGCCTCCAGTCCCCTGGTCGTCCCGTGGCGAACGCCTCCTCTCGTGGGCTGACGACTTGGAGTTCGGCGACCACCAAACCCGGGGCTGCGACGACAGCAGCGTTGCAACCAACGCCTTGCTTCCGTTGTAGGGCCTCGTGCGCTTGAATACTCGTGGCGACTCTCAAAGAAGAAATATCAATCTCGTCAGCTGTGTTGATAGGGACCCCCAGGTCCTGCGCCAACTTGAGCAGCTGCTCCAAAACCATCGCGTCTTGGCCCTCCTCGTCCATCCGAGGGAACGCAGCATCAGCAAGAGCCAGCAACGCCGTGCGATAGGCCAGCACGGTCTCCGTGGCCGCTTTCCGTCTTGCGTAGAACTGATGGCGGCACGTAGAGGGAGGCCCGTAGACCCTGGCCAACAAACCCAGCGCATCCTTCAGCGTGGAGCGGTCCGACTTCCGTGCAGCCCTGAAGGCCGCGAGCGCATCGTCGTCCAGCATGGCGGGCAATGCCCGCAGCGCCGTAGCATCGGACCACGCTGACATCTCTTGATGCGCCAAAAACCTTCGCTGAAATTGGCCCCAGTCTCCGCCTTCCGCCTTGAAGGCTGACAACGTGGGCAGGCGCTGCTGAAAAATGAAGTAATCCGCCTCGTGGTTCCTCTCCGCCTGTCCGTCGGTGTCTAAGATGGCGGCTCCAGCAGCAGACGTAAGATGGCGGACCCCCTCGCGCGCTGATGACGTCGATGCGCGCGCTTGGGAACCCACCACCACGTGGCGCTCGCCGTTCCCGCCAAAAGTAGGCCCAGGCGCAATGGCGGGAATCCCCCATTCGTTTTGGCGGGAATCTGCGGGGCGACCTTGTAAAATGTCCCCCACCGTCCCCGCTCCTCCCGACGAGCTGATCTCCGCCAAGATGGACGCGGCGGCGAGCAGCAGCTCCGCCAGTCGGGAGTGCGCCTCACGAAGCCCGGCGTCGGTCCCCGGTCGCTCGGCCGGCGCCGTCGACGGACCCTGCAGCGTGGGCAAGTCCTCTTCCTCACCCCCCGCCACCAGCGGCCCCGAGTCGTCCAGGTCTTCCTCGCGGTCAATCCCGTGGGTCCTACGGGTCTTCCTCGTCTCCATACTTGGAAGCCCGTTTCACTTCTGACGCCAGATGAAGTATTTGAAATGACGGCAGGAAACTCCTTGACGGGAACACACTTCTTTTATTAAATCTTGACTTGTAACAATACAACGCGTGGCCTCTCTTCTTCACAATGCGCTTCTCTGGACTCTGGATTCTGTGCTGCTGGCTCTCTGTGCCTCGTGTAGACTCCGCGCCTCGGCTACACTCCTCTCTCGCCTCGTGTAGACTCTGCGCCTCTGCTACACTCTCCACTCGCCTCGTGTAGACTTTGCATCTCTCTCTCTGGCTACACCGTATGCATACTCGGCTCGTGTAGACCTTCCTCTCTCGCTGGCTACACCGTATGCATACTCGGCTCGTGTAGACCGTTCTCTCTCGCTGGCTACACACTATACATTACTCAGCTCGTGTAGACCGTTCTCTCTCGCTGGCTACACACTATACATTACTCAGCTCGTGTAGACCGTTCTCTCTCGCTGGCTACACACTATACATTACTCAGCTCGTGTAGACCGTTCTCTCTCGCTGGCTACACACTATACATTACTCAGCTCGTGTAGACCGTTCTCTCTCGCTGGCTACACACTATACATTACTCAGCTCGTGTAGACCGTTCTCTCTCGCTGGCTACACACTATACCTTACTCTCCTCTACTCTCCATTACTCTCCTCTCCGGGCTCTATCTCTGCACCTTCGTCTTCATTCTTAGATGGTTCCACTTCTGCCCCCTGCTCCTCTGTGCATCACCTTATATACCCCTTCTTCCCGGGAGATGGAGCGGATGCGGACCTCAACGTCGGCACCGCTCCTCAGTTACCCAATCCCCACGCGCTATCCCTACGATCCGGTTCCGCTCAGCGCGTGTTTCCACTCCCCGACCAATCACACCGCGCTGCTACCCGATCACTCCCTCTGGGCGCGTCACCGGCACACAGCCAATCAGCAGCACTACCCCCACCCGCGCACTGACGCCTGCTCCTCCCCGTCAGCGCGCGTCACCACACACACACCCGTACATACGCGCTGGCACACGACATACACACCCAGCGCGTATCACCACTACACCTGTGACTTACAGCTTTCCACACCTTACGCCACGCTCCCACGCCCCCTTCATTCGTGTTTTGTTTCTCAGAAGGAGGCATTCCCTGTTGTTTGCCAATCCCCTGCCACGAGTAAAGTTTTGAAAAAACAACCCCCTTCCTTCATTGTCTCGTCCTCCATCTCTTCCGTCGTGAGAATTATTTTATTATGTTTTATTTTTATTATTTTATTACTTCCCTTCTACGTGACTTTACCGAAAGAACCATGAAGATGAATCCCTGCAGTTTAGAGGACATTGTCGGGTGAATATTAGCAAATTCACAGGAAGCACGGAATTATGCATGGAGATGTATGTAATTATTCAAACAGAAGTGTACAATTACGCAGTATTATGTGCATACGTATTAAGGTTAAATTACAATGGCCAGATTCGCTAAGCTATGTTGCTACATATGCGGATTGTTAATGTAAAAAATTAACAATTGAATGCAAAGTCCATGATAGGCCAAGTCGAGAACAAAGGATTTGGATGCTAGAGGGGAGTTATAAGGGGCTTACATTTAGGCCTCAAGACCATTTCGAGAGGGATTTCACTGAGGATAGACGCGCAACTCCTGGCTCTGCAGATTACCCTTTTCCTGCGAGACCCAGCCTGGCGAGCCCGATTGCCTGGCGACTGGGAGAGTTCGTGGCGATCTCTTCAGACGGGTTACAGGGAGATCGACACGCCGTGCATCAACAAGTAAGTGTCTTCGTTAGTGGATAAAACTGGTAGTCGCGTGTAGCCCGACTTACGAGACGTTACTGTGTGTCGGTTAGACGTTAGTGAGAGTTTGCTTTTTGGCAATTTGAGCCAGACATGCACGCAGCTTAGAGGGTGCCTTTAACTCTCAACAACACCCGCGACTGTTACTCTGCTCTGAAGAATCAGTCACATGGAGCAGATAAACTCTCCACAGCGCCACGCACACACGGGCGAGAAGCCGTTCAATTGCTCTGTTTGTTTGAAGGAATTTTCATGGAAGTCATATCTTCACAGGCACCAGAAGACACACACGGGCGAGAAGCCATTCAAGTGCTCTGTGTGTGGGAAGGCATTTTCACTGAAATCAAATCTTAACACTCACCAGAAAACACACTCTGGTGAGAAGCCATTCAATTGCTCTGTGTGTGGGAAGACATTTTCACTGAAATCCAATCTTAACACTCACCAGAAAACACACTCTGGTGAGAAGCCATTCAAGTGCTCTGTGTGTGGGAAGGCATTTTCACAGAAATCACATCTTAACACTCACCAGAAAACACACTCTGGTGAGAAGCCATTCAATTTCTCTGTGTGTGGGAAGACATTTTCACAGAAATCCAATCTTAACACTCACCAGAAGACACACACGGGCGAGAAGCCATTCAAGTGCGCTGTGTGTGGGAAGACATTTTCACTGAAATCCAATCTTAACACTCACCAGAAGACACACACGGGCGAGAAGCCATTCAATTGCTCTGTGTGTGGGAAGACATTTTCACTGAAATCCAATCTTAACACTCACCAGAAAACACACTCTGGTGAGAAGCCATTCAAGTGCTCTGTGTGTGGGAAGGCATTTTCACAGAAATCACATCTTAACACTCACCAGAAAACACACTCTGGTGAGAAGCCATTCAATTTCTCTGTGTGTGGGAAGACATTTTCACAGAAATCCAATCTTAACACTCACCAGAAGACACACACGGGCGAGAAGCCATTCAAGTGCGCTGTGTGTGGGAAGACATTTTCACTGAAATCCAATCTTAACACTCACCAGAAGACACACACGGGCGAGAAGCCATTCAATTGCTCTGTGTGTGGGAAGACATTTTCACTGAAATCCAATCTTAACACTCACCAGAAAACACACTCTGGTGAGAAGCCATTCAAGTGCTCTGTGTGTGGGAAGGCATTTTCACAGAAATCACATCTTAACACTCACCAGAAAACACACTCTGGTGAGAAGCCATTCAATTTCTCTGTGTGTGGGAAGACATTTTCACAGAAATCCAATCTTAACACTCACCAGAAGACACACACGGGCGAGAAGCCATTCAAGTGCGCTGTGTGTGGGAAGACATTTTCACTGAAATCCAATCTTAACACTCACCAGAAGACACACACGGGCGAGAAGCCATTCAATTGCTCTGTGTGTGGGAAGACATTTTCACTGAAATCCAATCTTAACACTCACCAGAAAACACACTCTGGTGAGAAGCCATTCAAGTGCTCTGTGTGTGGGAAGGCATTTTCACAGAAATCACATCTTAACACTCACCAAAAAACACACTCTGGTGAGAAGCCATTCAATTTCTCTGTGTGTGGGAAGACATTTTCACAGAAATCCAATCTTAACACTCACCAGAAGACACACACGGGCGAGAAGCCATTCAAGTGCGCTGTGTGTGGGAAGACATTTTCACTGAAATCCAATCTTAACACTCACCAGAAGACACACTCGGGCGAGAAGCCATTCAAATGCTCTCTTTGTGCGAAGGCATTTGTAAGGAAGTCAGATCTTCACAGGCACCAGAAAACGCACTCGGGTGAAAAGCCATTAAATTGCTCTCGGAGGGAGAGAACATGTTCACGGTCATCTCCACGAAACAAGCATCAGAAGATCCGGAATGATAGGGAAGTGGAATCAAAAGGTGTAATGCAAAGTGCTGCAATGAGTCCTGAAAAAAATGCATCTTTCGTTCCTATACAGGTGGATCCTGAGAGATGCCTAGATGTAGTGGATGTCATGAGTCCTGCCAACAATTCCTCTTTCGATCTCATGCAGTTGGATCCTGAGAGGTTGCTGGATGTAATGAGCCCTGACGACAATTCCTCTTTCGACCCCATGCAGGTGGATACTGAGAGATGTCTGCTGGAATGGCTGGAGAGTCAAAGTTTTGAGTACTTCTGTTAACTCTTGAAGTCCTGGAATGTGCATGTTTGTGTCTCTGTTAGATCAGTTAATAAGGTACGAAATATTATTTCCGTGATTTGCAGTACTCCAAGCTAGATTGATGTTTCGGCCACAACGCAAGCAGCCGTATTCAGGTGGAGAACAGGTCTGTCAAGTAGTCATTCAGACTCTGTCTACTTGACAGACCTATTCTCCACCTGAAGATGGCTGCTTGCGTTATGGCCGAAAAGTCGTTATGTTTTATTTTTATTATTTTATTACTTCACTTCTACGTGACTTTATCAAAAGAACCAAGAAGATTGATCCCTGCAGTCACGAAAGCTTTAAATCGAAATAGAGTGATGTTGTGAATGCTCTATAATGTGTTCAGATGAACGTATTCCTTTTAAGTTCCAGAAGTGTTCACTTATTTCAGGATTACAACAATGTTATACTTCTATAGATGCGTTGCTTCGTCTGGTGGTTGTATCATCGGGACTGGTAAATGTGTGGTGTTTATGGTAGAAGGTGCCATGCCATCTTCTCACAGCTAATTGCGTGTTGAAGTTTATTCTAGACGTCGTCACGTTAAGGTGGTGCTTTGTAGTCCTATCGGACTACTTGTTGATGTGTTGTGAAGCGCAGTGGTTGTGTGGTGGTTCAATTTCTAATTTTACTCTCGTGGTTAAGTGGTTTTGTTTAGCTAAAGTTGGAGAAATACTGTGATCACAACTTTGCTCTATATTTTAAACATGTTCTTGAATTTTTTTTTATCATTGTGTAATAAATAAATAACTTAATAATAGGTTTCAAAGTGTGCCTGGATTGCACGTTCGTTGTTCTTGTGTTTGATGGCTTGGACTTCTGGACGAATGGCTTCAGTCGAAAAGGATGTCAATGGGGAAATCGACGTTTACGTGTTAGATTTTAAGAATATGTTTTAACTGTTGAAATTGGGAAATAATTTGCCCAGTTCCTTCCTGTTTGAGCAAGCGTATTAATAAATATTTCGATACGAGTGTTAACGTGAATTTTCTTGCAGATTAATAAAGACCTGAATTGTTTTTAAAGATGACTGATCGTACGTTATTTCAACCATATCCTTCCTTTAAAAAACACGGACGAGTAGACATACACACACAAGTGTGCTTATAAACACGACTGTCTATACAGCGGTGTGCATTCACACACGAGTGTGCATGAGTCTCTACGAGTTTTAACTTTAATTTGCTTGCAGAACAATAAAGACCTGACATGTTAAAGATGACTAATCGTCCCTTTTTGCTACAATGTTCATAGCGAACACGTGTGGATGCGAGTTTCAGGTGAAGCATCTCCAGCATACAAGTTGACCCTCACCTGGCAGCATCGTGGCTGTCCGCTGATCACACTCATGACGTCACACTCATGACGTCACACGCACGAGCTGTAGGGGCGGGGCTCTGTCCGCTCAGTGGCGCTGTTTTCATTAATTTAGCACCACGAGCGGGGAGTCTCATCCCTGTAGTTCCCTGTTGTGGTGCCGCATTCATCACCACGTTGCCCTCAATTCTTTGTACGCAACACACACCCACACACGAGAGGACATAGCAGTGTATATGCATAGACGAATGTGCATACACACCGCTTTGTACATACAAACCGCTACACTACCGCTCCCCAAGTGTACTTACACAGCAGTGTAAATACACACACGCTTACAGGCAATACCATTTCGATTACCATTTAAAGTGTATGAAAGCAATCGTAATAAAATTTCGTGGATTAAATTAAACAAGTCACCTTGATTGTTCTGACGCGGTCATATCAACACAAGTACTTTCTAAAACAAAGTCAGCATGGTATAAACTTGCACCTCAAAGTCCAAATCACAATTTTAATACTTCAGTCTGCATTTCCATTGGTAACGCCTTTGAACTGGCAGCCGTTTGCAGCACATTGCAGGGTGAATATTAGCAAACTAACCCGAATTATGCGGTGACATGAACATATGTATTCAAGATTAAGCTCAATAGCCAGATTACAGAAGCTAATTGCTAGATATGCAGATTGTAAATTAAAAACATAACAATTGAATGTAAAGTTCGTAAAATGCTAAGTCTAGAACGTCATCTTTCATCAATGCAACATCATTCCAAACGACCCCACCATTCGTGTGCTGGTGTCATTGACCCAATTCGATTTATACCTGTGACCTACAGCTTTCCACACCTTACGCCACGCTCCCATGCCCCCTTCATTCGTTTTTTGTTTATCAGAAGAAGAGCCCCCTGTTGTTTGGCATTCCCCTGCCACGAGTAAAGTTCCGTAAAAATAATCCGCTACCTCATCGGCGGTGCCGGACGGTAACGCTGTGGTGGATGTGAACAATGTCCTGGAGGGAAGGCTCGTAGCCACCACAGAGGCCCACGAGGTCTATGGACGTGTGCAAGGCGCTTGTAATCTCTACATATTCAATAAAATTACCATAAAAAACACGTCCAAAATATTAAACACATACACTCGAGTTTAAGACGTCGGATTTCGGGACTAACATCATCCATAATAGAGGTTCTGGGGTTATATAGCCGAAGTATATGAATGTGTCGTTAAAATTATACATTAGATCAGTGCATACATATGTAATGCGAGCGTAAATGGCCAGGCCGGATGTGACGATCCTCGAGGGAGGAGTCAGGGTCACGTGGGAGACGGAGGAGTCAGGGTCACGTGGGCGAGGGGTTATAGGAAGGAGACCGGAAGACATCGCTTGCAGTCGAGGGAGTGAAGAGCGTAGACCACGTTGGGTGGCCGCCGTGCCTCAGCCTGGTGGCTGAGGGGCTCATCGGACGGCGCCAGCCAGCGGGGTTTAGAGAGAGCAGAGTGCGCGGGGCGCACAGGGCGTGCAGGGGTTGCACGGAGCAGCCGAGTAGCTGCAGAACTAGCGGAGGCTAGCACAGGGCGTGCGAGGTTGCACCAGCTGCAGAGTAGCTGCAGAGCTAGCGGAGGACTAGCACAGGGGGTGCGAGGTTGCACGGAGCAGCAGAGTAGCTGCAGAGCTAGCGGAGGACTAGCAGGGCGTGCGAGGTTGCATCAGCAGCAGAGTAGCTGCAGAGCGGAGCAGCAGGGGAGCTGCAGAGTGCGCGGGGCGCAAGGAGAGACGACGCTGGACCGAGGAGGAGGCCAGCGGGGTGAGCGGAAGACGAACACAAATAAAGGACCGACGGAGATCGACATCGTGTGACGGAGTCCTTTATTACATTGGTGTCAGAGTGGACTTTTTCAACGCAAAATAACATCGAGGAAGAGGGCCGAGAACTTGGAAAAGCGTAACCCACTTGTTACGTCTTCCGACGACGAAGAAACGGCCGCCGGCGCATGTCCTCCAGCGGCCACGCGGCGGTCCAACTTGAATCGCTGCGGCCCGTTCTGCTGGATTTTTATCTTTATACGTGACTTTACCGAAAGAACCAAAGAATAATTCCTTGCATTCAATTGTTATTCTCGCATGTAACGCTCCTCATATCTAACAGACCTAATCTCATGTGGCCATTGTGCTTAAGCCTAAGTAGTAATGTGCATTTCACTGCATCATTGTTCGCTTCCGTTTGAATACGGATGGGCATTTCCTTGCATAATTATGTGCATGTTGTTAGTTTGCACATTTACAATGGCCTGTAAACTGTGATCAAGTTATCGGCCTTAACTGTGAAATACGGTCTAAGATATTACAATGTTGATCGAGATAAACTTTAAGAGGTGCATGCATCATAGCGTGTTGACGTTGTTTTATGAATATGTTTAAGAACACTTGTTGACGAGGGTGTGTCTAGACAACGAAGGTGAATTGTTATATTCGCTCAATTAAAATGGTTGCAATTGCCGTGGATACCCATCTGGATGGTATAGTTTGTAAGCGTTGTTTATTATAATGTAACGCAACTATTATCACATTTCAGTCTATAGCAGAAAGTCCCGTGTGTTGTTACGCTGCTGTGTATGTACAGTGCTGTGTGCACTCACGTGTCTATATATTTTCCACGTGTTTTCACGCAACAATCGGGAGACCTCGTTGGCCGCTGTGATGGCTATGAGCCTTCCCTCTAGGACATTGCTCACATTTACCGCAGTATGTATCGATATGGAAAACAGACATGAGAACTGCGGGCCGCGGGATTTGAATTGCCTTATAATTACTAGTATCACATTGTGGTCGTATTAAAATCACACTATCCACTGCTGGATCTGCCCTTTCAATGGATTCATATATACACAGTATGATTATTTGACGTTAACGTATTGATTTTTTAACTGTTGAATTCCTGAAAGCTTCCAGCTGTAAGTAGCAGCTCGGCAGGACTGTGGGGTTAGAGCGGGGATATAAACGCGGCGCTTTTGGTTCGTGCCCACTTTTCCAGGCTTTTTGGCGATTTGAGACAGACATCCACGCAGATACTCTCTCCACAGCGCCACGCACACACGGGCGAGAATCCATTCAAGTGCTCTGTTTGTGGGAAGACATTTTCACAGAAATCTAATCTTAACAGTCACCAGAAAACACACACGGGCGAGAAGCCATTCAAGTGCGCTGTTTGTGGGAAGGCATTTGCTCAGAAATCAAATCCAAACAGTCACCAGAAAACACACTCGGGCGAGAAGCCATTCAAGTGCTCTGTTTGTTTGAAGGCATTTGCAGAGAAATCAACTCTAAACAGTCACCAGAAAACACACTCGGGCGAGAAGCCATTCAGATGCTCTGTTTGTGGGAAGGCATTTGCGGAGAAATCAACTCTTAACAGACACCAGAAAACACACAAGAACGAGAAGCCATTCAATTGCGCTGTGTGCGGGAAGGCATTTTCACGGAAATAAAATCTTCACAGTCACCAGAAAACACACTCGGGCGAGAAGCCATTTAATTGCTCTACGAGGGAGAGGACATGTTCACGGTCATCACCCCGAAACAAGCACCAGAAGATCCGCAATGATAGGGAAGTGAAATCAAAAGGTGAAATTCAAAGTGCTGCAATGAGTCCTGAAAAAAATGCATCTTTCGAACCTAGGCAGGTGGATCCTGAGAGATCGTTGCATAAAGCGGATGCAATGAGTCCTGACGACAATTCCACTTTCGACCCCATGCAGTTGGATACTCAAAAATGGCTGCTGGAGTGGCTGGAAAATCAAAGTTTTGAGCACTTCTTTTAGCTGTTGAAGTCCTGGAACGTGCATGTTTGTATCTCTGTAAGATCAATTAATAACGTACAACTCTTTTTTAATCAGTGATTTGCAGCAGTACTCCAAGCTAGTGTGATCATTTGAATTCATATGTTTGATTTCTCTGTGTGTTTGAAGCATTTTCACGGTTAGAAAACACTTCACAAGTCATCAGGAATAAAAAGCTGAATTCGAAAGTGATGTAATGAGTTCTAAAGGAAATTCCACTTTCGACCCCATGAAGTTGGATCCGGAGAGATGGCTGGATGTAGTGGAGTTGCTGAAGACTCAAACGTATTGAGTACATCTGTTAACTGTTGCCCTGTGTATATTCGTGTCTCTTAGATGTATTTTTTCAGTGATTTCCAGTACTCCGAGCTAGAGTGATGTTGTGAATGCTCTATAATGTGTTCAGATGAACGTATTCCTTTTAAGTTCCAGAAGTGTTCACTTATTTCAGGATGGCAACAATTTTATACTTCGATGGATACATTGCTTCGTCTGGTAGTTGGATCATCGGGGCTGTTAAATGGCTGGTGCTTATGCTAGAAGGTGGCATGTGTTGTAATCTTCTGACAGCAAATGATGTGAGCGTGCTGTCTTGTTTATTCCAGACTTTGTCACGTTAAGGTGGTGCTTCGTAGTCCTATCGGATTACTTGTTGATGTGGTGTGATGCGCAGTGGTTTTATGTTGGTTCAATTTCTAATTTTTCTCTCGTAGTTAAGTGGTTGTGCTGAGCTAAAGTTGGAGCAATACTGTGATCACAACTTTGCTCAATATTTTAAACATGTTCTTTAATTGTTTTATCATTGTGTAATAAATAAAACAACTTAAAATAATAGGTTTCAGATTGTGCTTGGATTGCACGTTCGTTGTTTTTGTGTTTGATATCTTGGACTTCTGGACGAATGGCTTCAGTCGAAAAGGACGTCAATGGGGAAATCGACGTTTACGTGTTAGATTTTTTAAATATGTTTTAACTGTTGAAATTGGGAAATAATTTGCCTTGTCCCTTCCTGTTTGAGCATGCGTATTAATAAAGATTTCAATACGAGTATTAACGTGAATTTTCTTGAAGATTAATAAAGACTTTAATTGTTTTTAAAGATGACTGATCGTACGTTATTTCAACCATATCCTTCCTAAAAAAAACACGGACGAGTAGACATACACACACAAGTGTGCTTATAAACACGACTGTTTATACAGCGGTGTGCATTCACACACGAGTGTGAATGTGTCTCTACGAGATTTAACTTTAATTTACTTGCAGAACAATAAAGACCTGACATGTTAAAGATGACTAATCGTCCCTTATTGCTACAATGTTCATAGCGAACACGTGTGGAGGCGAGTTTCAGGTGAAGCATCTCCAGCACACAAGTTGACCCTCACCTGGCAGCATCGTGGCTGTCCGCTGATCACACTCATGACGTCACACTCATGACGTCACACGCACGAGCTGTAGGGGCGGGGCTCTGTACGCTCAGTGGCGCTGTTTTCATTAATTTAGCACCACGAGCGGGGAGTCTCATCCCTGTAGTTCCCTGTTGTGGTGCCGCATTCATCACCACGTTGCCCCTCAATTATTTGTACGACACAATATGAAAATAAGTTGTGTGTTCCAATACACATACTTACACGAGTACACATACACACTCCCTTGTACACACACCCACACACGAGTTGACATACACAGTGCTGAAGAAAAATGAACGAATGTGCATCCACCCCGCTTTATACACACAAAGATTAAGATCCCCCGTATAGTCTTAACAGACGGTATGGGCAAGTGCTGTTAGCGAGCACCTATGAAGGCCGCAACGGTACACGAGGGGGTGGGTGGCCAGCACCACGCCCGACCGCCTTTGTCTCCCCAGTGGCAATGTTTACACACCGCACCAGGTACTCATTTGAGGCTGAGTCTACCTAGGGGAGGCCCGGGACCGGTTCAGATAATCGTCACTGGTGTTGGCCGTGAGCGGGAATCGAACCCGTGTCGCCGGGTTCATAGCTCAGCGCGCTAACCGCTACACTACCGCTCCCCACATATACACTCCCTTGTACACACACCCACACACGAGTGGATATACACAGTGCTGGAGGAAAATGCACGAATGTGCATACACAAGGCTTTGTACATAAACACACGGGTGCACATGCATACACGAGTGCGTACACCCATTTGTGCATCTATACATACAACACATATGTATAGATGCACAAATGAGTGTAAATGCATCGGGGTGTAGATACATGCACAGTGTAATTGCACACAGCAATATACATAAACACATGTGCACGTATACAGCAGTGTGCATGCTCAGGGATTGCGTTTCAACACACACAAATATGCGAGCACACACGATTGTACATACATACACACACACGTGTACAGACCCACACGTGTCCATGAACGAGTGTAAATACACACACGAGTGCACATGCACACGAATGTACACACAGCAGTACACACCCATGTACATACACATGGCTACAATTCCCTGTTGTGATGCCGCATCCATTAACACGTTGCCCTTCAATTCTTTGTACGACACAATATTATAACAATAATACACGAGTACACATATACACTCCCATGTACACACACCCACACACGAGTGGACAAACACAGAGGTGTAGATACATACACGAATGTGCATTCACACCGCTTTGTACATACACACACGGGTGCACATACATACACGAGTGTGCATACACACACGAGTATACATACACAGCAGTGCACGTACACAGGGATTGCGTTTGACATCACAAATAAATGGGCGAACAAATGATTGTACATACCTATACACACATACACGCGGGTACATAGCCACATGAACAAGTGTAAATATACACACGAGTGGACATACACAGCAGTACAGATCCATGTGCATACGCACAGTAGCAGACTAGGATAGCGGGGTTTTGTGATTATTTTCACAGGTTTACCTGACGATATAAATCTTAGATGCCCCACAACACTGAAGTACGTTATACTTTTGAACAAAAAACGCATTCAATTCTAATTCCTTCTCTGTTTCCACTCCAAATACTTGGAATTATTAATAATATTTTAAATAGTGGCCCATTGTTTAATGAGTGTAGTGAAGGCTTTAGTTTAGTTTATTTCATTCCATTTGTTTGCAATTGCTACGGAACACTGGTTGAGATTATTCTTCCCATTTATGAAATCTCTCTAGAATAATTTGCATTTTCTTCATGAACTTCCTTGCATTAATTTGTCATTCTCGCATGTAACGCTCCTCATATCTAAAATACCTAATTTCATGTGGCCATTGTGCTTAAGCCTAAGTAGTAATGTGCATTTCACTGCATAATTATTCGCATGCGTTTGAATACGGATGGGCATCTCCTTGCATAATCATGTGCATGTTGTTAGTTTGCACATTTACAATGGCCTGCAAATTGCAATCAATGCATCGGCCTTAACTGTGAAATACCGTCTAAGATATCACAATGTTGCTAGATATGCAGATTGTAATTTCCAAAAATAACAATTGAATGTAAAGTTCATGAAATGCAACGTCGGTTGTTTAGTTACTGCAGCTACATACTATTAACATTCCGTCCCTTTATTAATGCTACCCCTACCCCCTCCCTTTGATGCTGCTATTCCTGCATAACGCACGGGGATAATATGACTTTGAAAACCTCCCGTCCACCTCCTACGCCTTTCACAATTAGTGCTAATCACATACCTGCAGGCGTGGCCTGGACAGAGCCAGCCACGCCTGGGCGGAGCCGGCCACGCCAGAGCAGATGTAAGCGTGGTGTGAACGCAGAGCGAGGCTGTTGTACTCCGAAGCGAAGACATCATCGTTCCTCAAGTCCCGGGTCGTCGTCCTGGGCCAGGCAGGCCGTTGTCTGCCTGGTCCAGTCTGGGTCGTGTTCCAGAGTGTTAGTGAGTTGAGGAAGGTGGTCACCACCGCATGTACAGTGTTATATTACTTACCGTTTAATAAATAGTGTTGCCTCCAAGCTGCGTGTGTGTGCACCTAAGTCGAACCCACTACATATATACACACACCGAAGGTCGTATGTTACAGACTAAAAGATGACGATTGTTTTTTTTTGCGCAACGTTATTATGAACCACGCTTTCAAGCTAAAACATTCAGATGATTATTCAAAGTTTACGACAGAAATTATAACAAAACACACTCGTTTGCTAAAAGCACCATGCTCAACACGAGTGTCCTTAAATATGTTTATTAAACAGGTTCAGAACAGTATTAACTTGCACCTATTAGTCCAAGATGGGGCCGGCTAGTTTTTTTTGGCTAGTCCCGTGTGTGTTTGTTGTGTGAGGTGTCTTGATAGCAGTCGTTCTCCACTGCAGTCCTTGCATCTGCTGCTCAGATTCCTTCCACAGCTGTGGTCCCAGTGGCACCGTCTCTCCGGGGGGGAACCATGTGGTGTGTGTGTGTGTGACGTGTATCACGGGGTGTGTGGGTGTGTGCCTGGGATGTGTCACGGGGTAAGTGGGGAGCGGTGGTGCAGCGGTTAGCGCGCTGCGCTATGAACCTGGCGACCCGGGTTCGATTCCCGCTCACGGCCAACACCGCCAGTGACGATTATCTGAACCGGTCCTGGGCCTCCCCTAGGTCGACTCAGCCTCAAATGAGTACCTGGTGAGGTGTGTAAACATCGCCACTAGTGAGACAAAGGCGGTCGGGCGTGGTGCTGGCCACCCACCCTCTCGTGTACCGTTCCGGCCTTCATAGGTGCTCGCTAACAGCACTTGCCCCTACAGTCTGTTAAGGCTATACGGGGGATCTTTGTGTCACGGGGTGGGTGGGTAGTCTGGTGATAGTGGTCATGGTTGGCAGCGATCCACGACCACAACAACCACCCCTACTGTGTGGTGGACATGCCACCACAAAGCAGCACGCGGCGGAGGAGTGAGGTGATCGCTCTCGCCACGCGAGCAAGGCCCCCTCGCTTCCTCTTCTTTCCCTGCATCAACAACAACAACAATAACCGCCATTCGCCACTAAGTGGCGGTGACGTCACCACGACGCTTGTGCCAGGCCAAGTGCACCTTGAGGCTACCACGTGAAGTGTCGAACGCCCGCTGGCAGGAGGTTACGGTGCAGACCCAGCAGGTGCCACGGGTCGACTGACCGAGATGACTGGCTGATGCACCATCTGTGCCCCCTACTGTACCAACTTGATGTGCTTTAGCCACCCGGCGTTCCGCTCGTTGTTGTGAGCGTCGCTCCTCCGCCCTCCGTTGTTGTTGGAGGGCGACTGCCTCCAACTGCCCAGTAGCGTCCTTCACGAGCCTGCATCACCACCTCCACTACCTGCACCTCCTCCACCTCCTCCTTTGTCTCGTCCTCCATCTCTTCCGTCGTGAGAATTATTTTATTATGTTTTATTTTTATTATTTTATTACTTCCCTTCTACGTGACTTTACCGAGAGAACCATGAAGATGAATCCCTGCAGTTTAGAGGACATTGTCGGGTGAATATTAGCAAATTCACAGGAAGCACGGAATTATGCATGGAGATGTATGTAATTATTCAAACAGAAGTGTACAATTACGCAGTATAATGTACATACGTATTAAGGTTAAATTACAATGGCCAGATTCGTTAAGCTATGTTGCTACATATGCGGATTGTTAATGTAAAAATGAACAATTGAATGCAAAGTCCATGATATGCCCAGACGAGAACAAAGGATTTGTATGCTAAAGGGGAGTTATAAGGGGCTTAAATTCAGACCTCAAGACCATTTCGAGAGGGATTTCGCTGAGGATAGACGTGCAACTCCTCGCTCTGCAGATTACCCTTCTCCTGCGAGACCCAGCCTGGCGAGCCCGATTGCCTGGCGACTGGGAGAGTTCGTGGCGATTTCTTCAGACGGGTTACAGGGACATCGACACGCCGTGCATCAACAAGTAAGTGTCTTCGTTAGTGGATAAAACTGTTAGTCTCGTGTAGCCCGACTTACGAGACGTTACCGTGTCTCGGTTAGACGTTAGTGAGAGTTTGCTTTTTGGCGATTTGAGACAGACATCCACGCAGCTTAGAGGGTGCCTTTAACTCTCAACAACACGCGTGACTGTTACTCTGCTCTGAAAAATCAGTCACATGGAGCAGATAAACTCTCCACAGCGCCACGCACACACGGGCGAGAAGCCGTTCAATTGCTCTGATTGTGGGAAGGCATTTTCACTGAAATCAAATCTTAAAACTCACAAGAAAACACACACGGGCGAGAAGCCATTCAAGTGCTCTATTTGTGGAAAGGCATTTGCGGATAAATCAAACTTTAACAGTCACCAGAAAACACACACGGGCGAGAAGCCGTTCAATTGCGCTGTGTGCGATAAGGCATTTGCAAGGAAGTCAGATCTTTACAGTCACCAGAAAACACACTCGGGCGAGAAGCCATTCAAGTGCTCTGTTTGTGGGAAGGCATTTGCTTGGAAATCTATTCTTCACAGTCACCAGAAAACACACACGGGCGAGAAGCCGTTCAATTGCTCTATTTGTGGAAAGGCATTTGCGGATGAATCTAATCTTAACAGACACCAAAAAACACATAAGAACGAGAAGCCATTCAATTGCACTGTGTGCGGGAAGGCATTTTCACGGAAATAAAATCTTCACAGTCACCAGAAAACACACTCGGGCGAGAAGCCATTTAATTGCTCTACGAGGGAGAGGACATGTTCACGGTCATCACCCCGAAACAAGCACCAGAAGATCCGCAATGATAGGGAATTTAAATCAAAATGTAGAATTCAAAATGCTGCAATGAGTCCTGATAAAAATGCATCTTTCTAACCTTTGCAGGTGGATCCTGAGAGATGGCTGGATGGAATGGAGTGGCTGGAGACTCAAGCGTATTAAGTACATCTGTTAACTGTTGCATTGTGTATATTCGCGTCTCTAAGATATATTTTTTCAGTGATTTCCAGTACACCGAGCTGGAGTGTTGTTGTGAATGCTCTATAATGTGTTCAGATGAACGTATTCCTTTTAAGTTCCAGAAGTGTTCACTTATTTCAGGATGACAACAATGTTATATTTCTATAGATGCGTTGCTTCGTCTGGTGGTTGTATCATCGGGACTGGTAAATGTGTGGTGTTTATGGTAGAAGGTGCCATGTCATCTTCTCACAGATAATTGCGTGTTAAAGTTTATTCTAGACTTCGTCACGTTAAGGTGGTGCTTTGTAGTCCTATCGGATTACTTGTTGATGTGGTGTGATGCGCAGTGGTTTTATGGTGGTTCAATATCTAATTTTTCTCTCGTGGTTAAGTGGTCTTGTTGAGCTAAAGTTGGAAAAAAACTGTGATTACAACTTTGCTCAATATCTTAAACGTGTTCTTTCATTTTCGATATAAATCTTTCGTGACTGCAGGGATTCATCTTCTTGGTTCTTTCGGTAAAGTGACGTAGATTGGAAATAATAAAATAATAATATTTTATTATGTTTTATTTTTATTATTTCCATTCTACGTGACTTTACCGAAAGAACCAAGAAGATGTTCTTTAAAAAATGTTTTATCATTGTGTAATAAACAAAATAATTTAAAATAATTAGTTTCAGAGTGTGCGTGGATTGCACGTTCGTTGTTCTTGTGTTTGATGGCTTGGACTTCTGGACGAATGGCTTCAGTCGAAAAGGACGTCAATGGGGAAATCGACGTTTACGTGTTAGATTTTAAGAATATGTTTTAACTGTTGAATTCTTGTTGGGAAATAATATGCCTAGTTCCTTCCTGTTTGAGCATGCGTATTAATAAAGCTTTCGATACGAGTATTAACGTGAATTTTCTTGCAGATTAATAAAGACCCGAATTGTTTTTAAAGATGACTGATCGTACGTTATTTCAACCATATACTTTTTTTAAAAAACACGGACGAGTAGACATACACACACACACGTGTGCTTATGAACACGACTGTCGAAACAGCGGTGTGCATTCACACACGAGCGTGCATGTGTCTCTACGAGTTTTAACGTTAATTTACTTGCAGAACAATAAAAACCTGACATGTTAAAGATGACTAATCGTCCCTTATTGAAGAAGGGAAATAATGAAATAATAAAAATAAAACAATTAAAAAAATGTATATATTTTTTTTATTATGTTTTATTATTTAATTAAAATAAAACATAAAAAATATAACAATTTTTTATTATGTTTTATTTTTATTAAATAATAAAAAAAACATTTAATTTAAAACAGAATAAAAGTACTTCATAAAATTATTGTATTATTTTTATTATTTTATTATTTCCCTTCTTCGTGACTTTACCGCAAGAACCAAGAAGGTTAATTTACTTGCAGAACAATAAAGACCTGACATGGTAAAGATGACTAATCGTCCCTTATTGCTACAATGTTCATAGCGAACACGTGTGGAGGCAGGTGAAGCATCTCCAGCACACAAGTTGACCCTCACCTGCCAGCATCGTGGCTGTCCGCTGATATAGCCCTGTGAGCCATTCGGATCTTGAAACGGGTGCAACTGCAACAAACAAAAAACATGAACAAGAAAACATCTTAAAGTGACTATGTGCAAACAGAAAATCCAAGAAAAAACTGCAAAATATTGCAGAAAAATCACCGTACACCAACCCTGTGCAAAAATCCCAGTGGGATGCAAATCAAACAACAACAACCACAAGACAACTGAGATTAAGGCCATCAGTCTGACTCTGTACTACAACAAACACACATGGCCAAACCAACAAACTTTTCGAAAAACACCAAAATAAAGCCATAAAAGCAATGCAACAGCGATCATAGGAACTGTGATCGAATTTTCACAATAAACGACCTAACAACTGTAGGGCTGTTACGGAGGGGCTGTATGTGTAGGGCTGTATGCATGGGATCACACGGGAAACAAGCACAGGGGGCGGGGCTCCGTGAGTGCTAACGGGGAGGTGCCCGCAACGACGTCCGCACCGGGCAGCCTGGGGGGTGGCCCGGAGTTGTGATCCTCTGAGGGGTATAAAGGGGGATGAGCCGGAGAGATCGGGGCTCAGTATTAGGATGGAGAAGGAAGACTGAAGACGTCTAGCTAGAGGCCCTGGACTCACCTGAGACGCCGCCCTTGTCAGGGCCGCGCAGGACCGAGCCAGTGGCGTGGTCCCGCGACCCAGAGTCAGTCTCTAGGACTCCGGGTACCGTAGGCCGGCTAACCAGTGTCGGCCCAGACAGCCTCCCCTAGCCCAGTAACTGGAGCACTACGAGGCAGATCAGGATAGCTAGCGAAGTATCCACAGCTATCCGGGTGAGGGGGCCGATACCCCCTCTAGTGCTGTCCTGTTCTGACCACTTACACGAATAAACATACGTGTGCCTCAACCTTGGTGTCAAGCGTCTTCAACGGTACTTCACAGGTAACAAGCTGAGATTAGGAGCACTCCCTTTAAGAGTGTGCTCCTAATCTCAGCTCGTTAACTCTTTAAAAGACACCTGGGAGCCAAAAAAATGTCTGATTGAGAGGGGGTCAAATACTTTTTCCCTCATTAAAATGCAAATCAAGTTATAACATTTTTGACTTGCGTTTTTCTGGATTTTTTTGTTGTTATTCTGTCTCTCACTGTTCAAATTAACCTACCAATAAAATTATAGACTGATCATTTCTTTGTCAGTGGGCAAACGTACAAAATCAGCAGGGGATCAAATACTTTTTTTCCCTCGCTGTATATTACGTAAAAAAGTGGGGAATTTAATCCATGAAATTTTCGAGTATAAAAAGCCAATCAGCATACTGTGCCGTTTTAAGCCAAAAAAGCCCAATTTTCACAGCTTTATTTGTTTAGCCTTATTATGCTATGTATTAGATTAAAAGTGGAAAATTTCACGATGAAATTTTCACGTCCCACAAAATGAAAATTGCCATACTAACCTATGCCATTTTGGCCAATATTGGCCACATGTTTACAGCTTCATTTGTCAACAAAAGTACAATCCCAGGGTGTGTCTAGCCTGAGAATCCTAAATATTACATAAAAAAGTGGGAAATTTCGAAATCCTTAATTTCGATCGGATCATCGGGGTTTATTAGTAATAAATCGGCATTTTGCGACCCCCACTGCCACTGTGAAGCATATTATTATGTTCCAGGGACTCTTGAGTCCATAATTGTCAATAAGTAACGGCAAAGCGGTTATAAGTGACTCACAGAAGCAGGTACTCTGCAAACCCACTGGCAATCAACAAAGATTCGTTAATGAAGCCATCCAGATATATAAACAGACACAATTTCAACCGAGAAGATGGGCACAACCCGAGCAATCATTGGAAGGACGTTATTAATCAGGTAAAGTCTTAACTTGCTGTGATGCTTCCATCCTACCTGCCGATGTTAGAAGTTATTTCTGACTCTCCTGAGTTACATTACTTTGTTAAATGTCTTTACATTAACAGGATAAATGTCTCACGGATATAGCCGCTGCTCCCTTCTCCTCGATGTGGCGGTGGCTCTCGTTGTTTAATAGGCTGAATGTCTCACTGGCACAGCCACCGTTGCGGTGGTTCTCTTGCGTTGACATGCTGGTCTCTCTCAATGCAGCGGCCAACACCGCAGCTTTTGTTGCCCATGCATTGTTCCTGGTTCTCTGACACTGACATGCCAATCTTCTCATTAACACAGCAACTTTTGCGGGAGCCGTCTCACATTGACATGCTAATCTCTAGCACTACAATGGCTTCTTCAGCACCGTAGTCGTTTGGTTACATTAACAGATTAACATGCTAATCTATAGCAATACAATGGCAGATGTATATCAGGCTCTCCGATCTTACATTTACATGCAAATTCCATCTCTAGCCCCGGCCACTTACCCTTAGGTTGCACCCTTATGAAACCTATTTATCCTGCCTCAGCAGTTCACCTGCTCTATTTTTTTCACCTGAAGACAATTGCTCGTGTTGCGATCGAAGCGTCGTGACTTCGCTGAAAGACCCAAAGAGTTATCTCCTTCAGTTACGAAAGCTTTAAGTCAAAATGTAATTCATAATAAAGTTTTTGGGTTAGATCGCGTTATTTAAAAATGTGTCGTAACCCTCCTCTACCCGACACGACCAAGCAGTAAAAAAGTGTCACGTTTACAAAAGACAAATAGTTCACTACTTTAGCCCACTGGTGTGTTGAAGGGTGAATCAACATTATTTACAATTTTGAGTACGACGTTTCGCTGGAAATTATATCCAGCATCATCGGGCAATTAGCCAGAATGGTGAAGCCCTCCACTTGCTCCCGGTCTTAAATAGAGCAGGAGGGTGATGTCATCATTTAACTCAATCTGGTGCAGTGATTTGAGGCGGAGAGGGGGGGGGGGGTATTGTAATTATAATAGACTAGCGGTAAGTACCCGGCGTTGCTCGGGCGAAAAAGGCAGACACACACATGGACTTACACACAGACATTGACCCACACACATAGAAACACATCGACTTAGACACACACACATATATGGTTACCCCAAGATGGATCGTTAGCAGGCCAGCCTAAATGTTTCTAACCGGCGAAGATGTTCCATTAGGGGGGTGCACGTTTCGCAAGCATAGAGAAGGGAGGGAATTACCGTGGCCGAGAAGACCTGGAGCTTCATGCGGAGCGAGAGAGCAGGTAGCTTCCACACAGTGTAACGCAGCCGATGAAAAGATAATGGTACTCGACTGATTTGGACTGAAACCTCTGCTGTTAAACTGGAGCAGGTCATGAGCACACTGGCCAGGTATGGGAATCTCGGCAATCTCTCCACAACTGCCGCATCACCAATTGTGAGTTGTGGGGGTGGATTGTTCGATGGTACAAAATACTCAGGCAGGTGCTTAGTTTTGGTGGGGCTGATGGTAAGGCCCCACCTCTTAGTGTCAAGCTCCAGGTTGAGCAGCAGTGAGCAGCAATCAGCAAATCATCGGCATACACAATATGGTTGAGCAATAGGGAGGCATCCCTTGACCGCACCCGGGCATCGATCAGCCTCCCATTGTATCTGTACCATATGGTAATTCCTCGGGTACAGCCATTGAAGGCTTCACGAACTACGTGCTCAAAAGATATGTTAAATAATGTGGAGCCAGAGGACATCCCTATCACACCCCAAGGTGTAGATGGAATGGCTCTGACTGACGGCCACGTAGTTTGACGCGGGGCCGCTCACCATCATGAAGGTCCTTAAGGATCGTGAGCAAAGTTTGAGGGACTCCGAAAGCATGAAAAACAACCCAGAGGCCAGGCCTACTGATGGTATCATGGGCCTTGAGCAGGTCAATAAAGCACATACATTCACTCACACGCACACATGGACCTACAGACACGCAAAGAATTGGACTTACACTGACTGACATGGAGCCATGCACACAAAGCGACTAACACAGACGCCCATGGACTGACACACACAGACATATCGACTCACACACACACACACAAACACATAGACTTACACACACACACACATATGGACTCACACACGCATAGACATGCACTTTAGATACACACACATGGAGTTCCACACACATATATCGACGTACACACATACAGCGACTCACACACACACATCAACTCACACACAGACATACGTGGACTCACACACACATTGACGTAAACACACATACATATCGACTAAGACACACACACATGGACTTGCACACATATGTAATAAAAGACTTGACCACGATCTCTGGCTCAGTGTCCTTTATTTGGTCCGTACTGCATTCCCACACGGCTGTCTCTCTTATTCTCTCAGTGCTGGTTCCGATGTCACTCCAGTCACCATCAGCAACCCCGCTGCTGTTCTTTGTCGCTCTTGCAGCCCCCACAGCAGCTCCGCTGCTGTTACTCACTCTCAGCCCCCTTGGCTGTAATCGCTGCTGCTCACTCCGCAGCGCTGACAGCCTCGTGCTGTCTCTCTCTCTCTTCGTCGCTCCTGCGACTCTCTGCAGCCACACCGCTGCCTCTAACACACAGCCTTCCTGGCTGTACTCTCCTCTCTCTTCGTCGCTCCTGCGACTCTCTGCAGCCACACCGCTGCCTCTAACACACAGCCTTCCTGGCTGTACTCTGGGGTCGGCTCCCGCTCGCCGGCGGTGCCCCCCTCCTCTCGTTCGCCCTCGTGGCCTCACCCTTTTCCATTCACAACCCGACTGCCTTCTCTTTCCGGTTTACCCACTTAAGGACCCCAACCTTTCACCCACGTCACCTGGCTCCGCCTCCTTGTGACGTCACATCCGGAAGGTCGCTTTCGCCCGCATTACACCACCCTCCCCCATAGAAAAAACCCAGCCGACCTCGGCTGAACAATACCAAAGCGTAATGCGGTGAACCGACCTTCCCCCTTAAAGGACACTAAGCATGTAATATAACAACAAGAACAACAACAGCACAAAGCACAACAACGCACATCCGCATGTCGTACACGACAGCCACCCGGCCCCAGGGTAGTGGAGATGATGTAATTCCGGGCCGCTTAAGAAAACCCCAATAATTACCCAAATAACCGCGATGGACGCCCCAGTATTTACATTTTAACAACAATATTATTTACACGTGAAAACAACAACAACAACAAAATTTCTGCTCTTACCCACCAGCAGTCCTCCCTTGAGGACCAGCACCGACCTCAGACGTACACAGCATGTACCCACAGTCACTCTCAACAAACCAACAACCCCTAATCGCACACCCTCGCGTGGAGAGAGCCACGCTCCCCAGCGGTAACGTTTAATTTGCCGTAACCCTCACCGTGGTCGTCAACCCACGGCAACATCCATTTACCATACTCTCAGCTAGTGCCATTTCGGGGATGAGCAGCACTCGGCCATGCTCCTCCCTTACTATCCCATCAGCGATGGACACACACCAGCCTTGCCAAAAATAATGACGTTGCAACGTCAACAAAGTCTTCTGCACACCTAAATGCAATAGTGTGTCACAATGGAGAGTTCTCATCAACTCGAATCGCAAGGACGTTGGTAGCACCACACGCCAGCTTTCCTGGAACCCTTCTCGCCACATAAGCAGACCATCTCGGAGAGCGGTTCGCGGCCCCACAGCCGTACTCGGACTCCCATTGTCCCTCATAGACCGCTTCCGCATGGACAACAACAACTCATCCATCATTTGTTCCCGAATCCAGACAGACCGCGGCAGATTCAAAACCCCGTCAGTCGGTCCCGGTTCCATCGGAGTATCCGACTTCTCGACGGCCAACGTAAGCGGCTGAGGGGGGTTTAGAATCGGCGAACACCTATGCGTCCCCGACGCACATTTACAAGGGGCGCGCCCTGGTAATCTGGAAAGTGCGTCAGCGTTCGCATGGCGCACTCCCTTCCGATGTTGAATTTGGAAGGAAAATGCCTGTAGCGTGTCCAACCAACGTGCCCACTGTCCCGATGGCTGGTCCATTTTAAGTGCATATTGCAAGGCCACATGATCCGTACGCACAATAAAAGAACGACCGTAAAGGTACGGTCGAAATTGCCGTAGGAAAAACCAACCGCCAAAAGTTCTCTACGAGTGACACAGTAGCGTGTTTCCGCAGGCGACAAGACTCGGCTACCATACGCCACGACGCGCTCTACGCCCCCTTTAGACTGTGATAATACCGCCCCATTACCTGTGTCACTCGCGTCCGTATCAAGAATGAAAGGGCGATCAAAATCGGGATAATCCAATGTCGGAGCCGTAGCCAATAGATCACGCAGACTCCGAAAGGCCGCCTCTTCCGGCTGTCCCCAAACAAATTTCCGTCCTTTACCCGTAAGGAGATGCAAGGGCCTCGCAATCGTCGCAAAACCTGGCACAAATCTTCGGTAATACGAGGCAAATCCCAAAAACCGCCGAACATCCCCCACGGTGGCCGGAGTCGGCCAATCCTGGACGCACGCCGTCTTTTCCGGATCCGTGGACACCCCCTCAGCACTCACAATGTGCCCCAGATAACGGACGGACCGTTGCAGTAGGTGGCATTTCTTTGGTTTAAATTTTAAATTCGCAGAGCGCATCCTCGTGAACACTGTCTCCAGCCGTGTTAAATGTTCCTCAATTGTGCGGCTGAAGACAATGATATCGTCCAAATATATAAGACACGTCTGCCACTGCAACCCCGTCAAACGAGCTCCATCAATCTTTGAAATGCGCTTCATAGCCAAGGGAAGATCAATCCCTCGGCAAGGCCAGATATCAACGACCCCCCCCACGGGGTAATGTTCTCTTATAGAGATGTAGTGGTGGTATTGACGTGCGCCGACTGTGACAGTGATGGATCACGGGACGGTGCGGGGTGCGGGGTTGGGCACGCGTTGTGGGCGTGGTGTGGACGCGCGCGCCGGGAGTGACAGATGACGGGGCGGCGCGGCGTGGGTGGTGAGGCACGATGAGATGTGGGAAAACAGGATCGTAGCCAGCGCCCAGCGATTGGTCGAATAATTGGGTGCTCGCAGCGACGTCCGCAGGTGGGGTATAAAGGGGGACGCGCGAGAGCACTCGGGGAGAGTTACCCAGTTGAAGACCCGAAGACGGAGCTGAAGACCTAGTGCCCCGAGACCCCTAGTCCCGCCGTCCTTGTGGGGACCGGGGCCCTGTGTGGCTCAGAGGCGAGGCTGTGGGACCCGGGGTCCGACGCCCCCGTGGGTCGGGCTGGGGACCCACAGTCGAGACGGATACCCCGGGCAGGGAGTGTCCCGAGTAGCTCAGTGGCGTTAGTCGCCGAGTAGCTAAGTGGATGTTGGTCATCCGAGTAGCTCAGTGGCGTTAGTCGCCGAGTAGCTAAGTGGGTGTTTGTCACCCGAGATACTAAGTGGGTGTTTGTCACCCGAGATACAAAGTAGGTGTTAGTCACCTGTGAACGAGTTTGATAAAATAAAGAGTGTGTTACCCGTGAAGTCGTCTCCCGCCGAGTTACTACATTACAACTGGCGTCAGAAGTGAACCTGTCTTCAAGAAGAATGGACACTAGGAAGACTACCCGTACCCACGAGCGAGGTCGGGAAGACGACGGCGTACCGGGGACACCAACCTCGGGAGGAGAGGACGGGAAGTTGCCGCCGATGCAGCCCTTCGCGGTGATGGCCGACGCTCCGCTTGCCTCCGACACCAGCCTCCAAGATGCACACTCCCGGTTGGCGGAGTTGCTGCTCGCCGCCGCTGCAATCTTGGCGGAGATCTCCGTTCCAGTGGGCGAGAAAACGGCTGCGGGGTTGGAGGAAGGAGCGAGGCTGGCGGGATCCCGCGAAAAGGCGCTTCGCGCCAAAAGTCTGGAAGTTCCCGCCGTTTTTGAGGGGCCGCCATCGATTGGCGGGAAACACGGACACCACGTGACCGGAGACCTCCGCTCAGCGCAGCCCACATCATCAGCGCGCACCGGAGCTCTCCATTTTGCGCCTGACAACCGAGCCGACATTTTACACAACTACAGCGGAGCGCGGGAAAATCTCTCCGACGTCGACGACGATCGGGTCCTCCAGCAAAGATTGCCCGCGCTGTCGGCGTTCAAGGCGGATGGGGGCGACTGGGGAGCCTTCCAACGAAGGTTCCTCGCTCATCAGGAGATGTCGGGGTGGTCCGACAACACTGCCCTGCGTGCGTTGCCAGCGATGCTTGACGACGACGCGCTTGCAGCCTTCACATCTGCTGCAAGGTCGTCCCGCTCTACGCTCCAGGCCGCACTACACCTGATGGCGAAGGTGTTCGGGCCGCCCTCCACGTGTCGCCACCAGTTCTACGATCGGCGGAAGGTGGCTGGAGAAACGACGCTCGCCTATCGCACGGCACTACTCGCCTTGGCGGACGCAGCTTTTCCCCGCATGGATAAGGAGGGGAAGGACGCCATGGTGACGGAGCAGCTGCTGGCGTTGGCCCACGAGTTGGGGGTCCCCATCAATGTGGCGGACGAGATGGATATCTGCTCCCTGGCGATCGCCACGAGCATTCACGCGTACGAGGTCCTCAAACGCAGGCCGGGGGTCGTCTGCAATTTGGCGGGGAACGCGGTACTGGCAGCCACGATCGCCGAACCTCAGCCAGCTGCGGATCAGGAGCAAGCCTTCGCTGCATCGCGTCCGGGGGAGTGGAGAACGGGAGGTCGTTCGCCCACACGTTCACCCCGCAAGCTGGAGCAACCGAAACCAACGACGTCCGTCGTCTGCTACAACTGCGGCCTTCGGGGTCACGTCGCAGCCGGGTGCCGGGCCCCGCGTCAGCGCGCCACAGGACCACGTCGGGACGACGACCAGGCCCACAAGTCATCCCAACAAAACCCGGCAAGTCGCGGCACCTCACACGTTCGGTCCACAAACACGGCACATTCGGGTCGCCGCTTGGCGGTGGGGGGTTCGCGGCTGGGTGCCGGGGGTTCATTTCGGCGAGGGGGGTCCGTACGCGGCCCGCAAGCAGTCGAGTGGTCCGAATTGGCCCACAGGATCGTGGCTGCGTCGGCCGGGTCGTCCGTGGTAACGGGCTTCATTGACGGGGTTGAGGTCCGGGTGCTTGTTGACACGGGTGCGTCGGCCACCATCATCTCGGACCTTATTTATAACATTCTTCCCGCCCAAAGTAGACCCCTTCTGCCAGTAGACGTGCCATTTAATGCGGCGAATGGGGGATCCCTGGGGATCATCGGCCAGATTCGGGCGACTATTTGCATTGGTGACATCAAATTGGCGGGCCCTATTTTTGTATCATCATCGCTGGCCGTTCCCTGTTTGCTAGGTACGGACTTTTTGTCCAAAATGCCCATCAAAATTCTCATAGATCAGGCCTGCATTGAGCTTCCGTCAGGTCGGCGGCTTGCGTTCTTGACGAGCCCTACCAAAATACGCACGGTTTGTGCGACGGTGCAGGCGCTGGCAACTCAGACTGTAAGGGTGCCCCCGGGATCGAAAATGTTGGTACCCCGTCGGTTGAGGAAGCCACTCGAGGTGGGCGGGGTGGCACAGGGGGTGCCGTTGGGGCCGTCTAACAGGGCCAGAAGGGGCCTCGACTTAGCGGTTGCTCAAACCATGGTGAGAGGGGACAGTGAGCCGTTCGTAAGGGTCCTGAATACGGGGTCGCGGCCGGCCGAAATTGCGCAGGGAACGGTGCTGGCTCACGCCGCGCCGCTACCCGTTGAGGAACGGCTCGTGTCTCAAGCGGATTTCACTGTCGAGTCGCATCCTCCAAGTGATGAGGGGACAGAGTGGTTGGACTCGTTGTGTGCCGGTTCTGCTAACTTGTCCAAAGTGCAATTGGGAGTCGACGCTCCCACGGTGAGGGATTCGCTGTTGTCATTGCCCCTCATTGAGTGGGGCCGTCTCCAAATGTCCGACAGCTCCCAACTTACGCTACGTCGAAAAGTTGGCGCTCCCGAGGTAGGGGATGCGCGGGTCGGTTCCTGGGTGTGCAGACAGGGCCTTTTGATGAAGTGGGACAACATGTCCCGGGGTCACGTGCTCGTTGTGCCTGTTGCTATGCGGGGTAAGGTCGTTCTGGCAGCTCATGAACGGCTCATGCATCTGGGTTTTCACAAAACGCTCGCCCTAATCCAGCGAGACTATTATTGGCCGGGGATGGGTAACGACGTGGCGAACATTCTTAAGGGATGCGTAGGGTGCGCCGAAAGAAAACCGCCACCATTGGCAGCTAATCCACCGCTGCAATCCATTCAAGTTTCGCGCACAAACGAATTGGTTGCGTTGGACATCGTGGGGCCCTTTCCTGCTACACCGAGGGGAAATAGGTTCCTGCTGGTTAGCGTAGAATACTTCACCCGATGGCCCATGGCATGGCCACTCGCCAACCAGTCGGCTGCAGCGGTGGCGGACGCCTTCGTCCAGGGTTATGTTTTGGACAAGGGCGCCCCCGAACGCTTGCTGGCGGATCAAGGAAATAATGTTTCGAGCGGTTTGTTGCGCGAGGTGTGCGACCTGTTGGGTACAATGAAAGTGCGTACTTCCCCCTACCACCCGCAGACTGACGGGATGGTTGAGCGTCTGAACAGGACGATTACGTCTATGTTGTGCCAACAGGTCTGCGACGATCAGGTTGATTGGGACTTACAGGTGCCGGGGGTACTCGCGGCCTATCGAATGGCCCCTCATGCGGCGACGGGGTTTTCCCCATTTTTTCTTATGTATGGGCGGGAGGCCGATCCGGCCATGGACGTCCAACTGGGGATTTCCCAGCCACGTGCAAAATCTAAATTGGCAGACCACATCAAAT
The DNA here is from genome assembly GCF_965212315.1 of Lampetra planeri. NCBI lineage: Eukaryota > Metazoa > Chordata > Hyperoartia > Petromyzontiformes > Petromyzontidae > Lampetra > Lampetra planeri. The sequence goes on from NC_136185.1 coordinate 1,022,414, forward strand.
TTAATATCGCCAAATTGACTGAAGCACGGGAGGCGGCGAGGTTGAATTCGCGGTCGCGGCAAATTGCGAACGAGAGATTGCATGAGCGGAGGGTGCATACGCATGATTGGAAACCAGGCGATAAGGCCTGGCTGCATTGTCCACATGCACCGTTGGCTACGTCCCCCAAGTTGTTGAGACCTTGGAGGGGACCGGTAGAAATTGTGCGGGTTGCACGACCCCAGAGTATACAGATTAAATGGGAAAAACGCCGTTGGTACGTGCACCCCTCCGGACTGAAGCCCTATACGGCACCGTGTGACCCCGTTCTGTGCCGTAACGACCGGGCGTGTGATGTGACCGTCGACTCGGGGAGGGAGGTGTCGCAGGCTGCTCCTCACGTGTTTCCACCTGACCCACCCCCAGGTGCCTCAGGGTTGACGGCTGCTGACCGTCGGGAGCCTGAACCCCGCGCCACGCACGGGTCCTCGGTGCCTGGCCGACGTCTTTCTGAACCGCCGGCACCACCGGACGTTCAACCGCGTCTGGTGCCGTACGACGGACCGGCAAGGCGGACTCGGGCTAGGGCACAACAATTTTCATGAAGACGTTTTTTCTCAACACCGAGCTCGCCCGGTGTTCCCCTCTGCCGGGGTAATGTCCCGTTGTAGGGACGCTCGGAAAGGATGGGACACTGCACGAGTCGATTTGCATACACATTGCTATTGTCACTCGCCGGTTTGTATATATTGTTCTATTGTCGCGGTGGCATTGGTTGATGGTTGCGGATGGTAGTGTTCGCGTCATGTTGTGTTGTTACGTTAGTTGTTGTTCTTGTTGTTGTGTTGTGTTACGGGGCACACAGGGCGGTTTGTATATTTTTATAGCAGCCGGGTCGGCTGCGAGCTATGTGGTAGGGGGTGATGTAGTGGTGGTATTGACGTGCGCCGACTGTGACAGTGATGGATCACGGGACGGTGCGGGGTGCGGGGTTGGGCACGCGTTGTGGGCGTGGTGTGGACGCGCGCGCCGGGAGTGACAGATGACGGGGCGGCGCGGCGTGGGTGGTGAGGCACGATGAGATGTGGGAAAACAGGATCGTAGCCAGCGCCCAGCGATTGGTCGAATAAGTGGGTGCTCGCAGCGACGTCCGCAGGTGGGGTATAAAGGGGGACGCGCGAGAGCACTCGGGGAGAGTTACCCAGTTGAAGACCCGAAGACGGAGCTGAAGACCTAGTGCCCCGAGACCCCTAGTCCCGCCGTCCTTGTGGGGACCGGGGCCCTGTGTGGCTCGGAGGCGAGGCTGTGGGACCCGGGGTCCGACGCCCCCGTGAGTCGGGCTGGGGACCCACAGTCGAGACGGATACCCCGGGCAGGGAGTGTCCCGAGTAGCTCAGTGGCGTTAGTCGCCGAGTAGCTAAGTGGATGTTGGTCATCCGAGTAGCTCAGTGGCGTTAGTCGCCGAGTAGCTAAGTGGGTGTTTGTCACCCGAGATACTAAGTGGGTGTTTGTCACCCGAGATACAAAGTAGGTGTTAGTCACCTGTGAACGAGTTTGATAAAATAAAGAGTGTGTTACCCGTGAAGTCGTCTCCCGCCGAGTTACTACACTACAGAGACAATAACGCCCTAACCCAAAACCCGTGAGCCCCCGGCACACCAGGTTCAGTCTGCCACCGCACAACTGAACCATGACTCCCCGAGCCATATGAGCACCAGGCCCATTAGTTTAAGACATACCACGGAGGTTCCGCCTCCGGGCTGTCAGGTCAGCCATCAGCCATAGGCCGACGTGACCACCACTCGTGCATCACCCAATCAACAATGGCAGGCATAACAGATGGAATATTTGCCCCACCGAGGTTTTTCCCGCGCGCTCAAAATGGCGGCCCCCTTCGCCCAGCGCGTTCGCGCAATATCTCGCGCGCACTCAAAATGGCGGCCCTTTCCGCAAAGCGCATCGACGCCATACCCCGCGTGTGCGCAAAATGGCGGCCCAACGTGCGAACACGTGGCCAGTTTTCTCCATTCGTGCACCCCAGCTTCCCTTTGCTGGGGGTCACAAATTGCTTCCCCCGTCTTATTGTAACAATCCCAACAACGATAGACGCACAGCCCCAGCTTGCTGCGCGCAGCAGTCATATCGGGGAATTTTTAACCAATATTTTACCAACCACATTGGTTACACAACCCAACTCGCAAAGCAACTCGTGGCTGCATGCGACCAACCGAATACGCGACGCAACTTGGCGCCAATTTACGGTCCCATTAGCATTAACCTTTGAGACACCCACAACGGCGTCATCACGCACCCTCAAAGCGCGCTCTCTCTCTCACAAAGCGCCGTTACCCATAATATACACAAAATCGCATGTACATAACATCCATACGACCAAATAATAGGGTCCCCCTCGAATTTGTTACCAATTTCCAAACAGGTACGCACAATTAATAACATCCCAACCCCAATAGTCAATCAATGCATCGCACCCCATAACCGTACAGAACGGTGTAACAGCACATACAGTCAGCATATCGCGATCACACGCGCACATTTAAGCACAATAGCAAACCGATCTGCAGGTAACCAACACACCATTAATCCAGTCGTAACATTGCAGCAACAACACAAATATTCTCTCTCTTGCAACAACCACATCGCACATAGCACCTCGCAGCACAATACACCAAAAAATATATATATATTTTCCAATTAAGCCCATCGCACAAGGTAACCCACGAGATGATACAGCGCAAGATACCCGACGCTCCCGAGTTAATAATTAACTTCGCCATCAATATAACAACTCCACACCGCAGCGCACACACACAATTTAACACTCAGCAAGCACAGCATACTCTCCGTCCATTCTCAACACACGTACACACTTTAATTGACACCGAGCAACAAGCAGATAGCGCGTTCATCGTTATTACACACACATACCCACAGTCCGAACCGCGCTCCGCACAATCGAGTCATGAGAGAAAACAAAATCGCCCCCCCCCGGCCCTCGAAAGATGGGTGAGGTGTGTGTAAAGGCCGGGTGCGTATCGTTACGACCCGCCCGGGGCTGCAGCAAGAAGAGGACGGCAGGGCGGCAACTTGAGTCGTCTCGCAGAACTCGTTCGGCGACTTGACTGCTCCGTTGTCACGCACCCGAGCCAGGACGGGAGAGCTCCCGCCCCAGCAGCTGTAGCGTCGTCGTCCTCTCCGCGCAGCTCCCCCTCGCAAAACAGCAGCTCACAGCAGGCTGCTCTCCCCGCGGCACCTCCAGATGGCAGCGCAAGGCTGCCTCTCCGCCGCGATGTTGAAGATGGCGGCGTCTCCCCGCCGCGGTGAAGACAAGATGGCGGCTTCCCGCCGTTTCTCCCCTGCCACGCCCAAGATGGCGTCTTCGTGCCGCGTGGCAGATGGCGCTGGCAGCGCAGGCAAGGCGTCGGCCTGCAGACCACCATCGGCTCTCCCCACTGCCGTCGTCGGCGTGGTGAGCTCACACGGTTTCGCCAGCACGATTTTCCAGGTCTCCAGCTGCGCCATCTGTCTCAATCGTAAGTCGGATGATGTAGCAGATGATGGCACAGGAATATTCTTTTTTCCGAGCCGTCTTGACAAGCCGTTTCACTTCTGACACCAGTGTAATAAAAGACTTGACCACGATCTCTGGCTCAGTGTCCTTTATTTGGTCCGTACTGCATTCCCACACGGCTGTCTCTCTTATTCTCTCAGTGCTGGTTCCGATGTCACTCCAGTCACCATCAGCAGCCCCGCTGCTGTTCTTTGTCGCTCTTGCAGCCCCCACAGCAGCTCCGCTGCTGTTACTCACTCTCAGCCCCCTTGGCTGTAATCGCTGCTGCTCACTCCACAGCGCTGACAGCCTCGTGCTGTCTCTCTCTCTCTTCGTCGCTCCTGCGACTCTCTGCAGCCACACCGCTGCCTCTAACACACAGCCTTCCTGGCTGTACTCTCCTCTCTCTTCGTCGCTCCTGCGACTCTCTGCAGCCACACCGCTGCCTCTAACACACAGCCTTCCTGGCTGTACTCTGGGGTCGGCTCCCGCTCGCCGGCGGTGCCCCCCTCCTCTCGTTCGCCCTCGTGGCCTCACCCTTTTCCATTCACAACCCGACTGCCTTCTCTTTCCGGTTTACCCACTTAAGGACCCCAACCTTTCACCCACGTCACCTGGCTCCGCCTCCTTGTGACGTCACATCCGGAAGGTCGCTTTCGCCCGCATTACACATACATAGACTGACACACACATTGCCCTCCATACACATAGACATATGGACTGTGACACACAGACATCTACTTTTAGATACACACACATGGATTAACACGCACACATCGACTGACACACATAGACACACACACGCACATCGACTTACAGACTCCGATGGAGCCATGCACACACATCGACTCACACACACGCATTCACTTAGACACACACACATCGAGTGAACACACACGTATGGACTTACATACACGTGGACTTACACACAGCGACTGATACGCACACAAATGGACTGACACACAAACACTTGTACGTGTACACACACATGGGGCGTCGTCCGTTTGAGAAAGACACACACACATGGACTTACACACAGACATGGAGCCACACATATAGAAACCCATAAACTCACATGCACAGAAACATTATCATTGTAATATTTGTAAACGTATTTGTTTAATAATAGTAAACAATAAACCTTAAATTCTTAGCGAAAGATGCAATAAAATTGTACTTTACATTGGCGTGGTGATGCCTCATCCCGTGCAGAGCCCGCGGCCTCGCCTAGATTGGCAAGCCGGAGGAGGTGACACATTGCCAGGCTGCGGGCTGGGCCGCTACCCCCCCCCCCCCCCCCCCCCCGAGGCAGAATAATACAGTACTATGTAAGCGCTTTTATAATATTAAATTAATATCTAAGGACTTTATAGCAGTGACTGCACGCATTGGGGTTGGGGGGGAAGAGGACATCACACTGTGAAGAGAAATCGGCAGCGTGATGTGTATATTTATTCCATGTTAAACGCGTAAAATAAAATGTCCCCCGTAAGCTGGAGCGACGTCTTCACGTGCTGGTCGTGACACTCTCATAGGCGTGACACCACTTTTGCACACATCCTGGAGAAGAAAAAATTAACCCGTAAAAACAAAGTTTTTCACTATAAATCCTTTATATGCGTGGCGGCTAGAGTCATCTCGTCCTCTGGCTTGAGATGGCTGCCACCTATGGGTCAGATGATTGCCTGCCACCATTAAGCAATTGGTAATTAAATATAATTTTTTTTTTCCTAAAAAGTGTAAAATTTTTGACAAAAATTTTCACGAAAATAAATTGTCACGCACAACGAGTCTGTGTGCAAAATGTCAGCTCGATTGGATCACGGGAAGTGGGTTAAAAAACGACCGAAAGATTTGCACGGTCGTAAGCGCACAAGCAAGCAAGAAAGCAAGCAAGCAAGCAAGTGAACTTAATATAAAGGATTTAAAAACACATCCACAGTGGAGAGATTTTATTCTGTGTTGAACATTATCACAGCTGGTTCTCCTGAGCAATGCGTGTTAGGCGACACGATCTTAAGAATGCATTCCACAAGACACAGTTTCCAATAATCTTTCCACCGTTTATTAAATCCCACTCGTATAGTATGTGGTTAAATGAAAGCTCGATTAGATGCAGAGTAAATACAAACCACTGTCAAAAAAGCATGCACCAAATGCAAATTATTTTAAAAATAGAGGCCTATCGATATGAATGCGATTTAACTGGCCAACTAAGGATACATGACAACCGTAACAACATTTATATTTAAATGTTTGTAATTTTAAAGAGTAACTGTGCAATCATTACAAACCACCCAATTACCATATCATGCTTTTACATACTACCGTGTTGACTCCATCCACCAGCTAGTGTTAAAAATACAAAGCAGACTATTGAGTCATCTGGATGCGAAACGGTGTCCTGGCTCTCGTGCACGAATCCATCGAGGACTCCACATCCTGCCTCAGATAATTTTCTCTGCCAACACCATTTGCATAATTTCAACACACAAAAACAAAATATTATTGGTTCTTTCGGTAAAGTCACGTAGAAGGGAAATAATAAAATAATAGAAATATAAAACAATAAAAATTCTCACGACGTTTCGACTGCAACACAAGCAATCATCATCAGGTGTGAAATCCACAACAAGAATTTTTTTTAATTGAAATTAAAAAAGCTTTAAATCAAAACAAATCACACATTCCATTTTTGAGCGTGGTGGTGTACACTCTTAGTTTAGCGCTTTGGAAGCAAGGGTTAGTGGATCACGCAGAATATGCCAATTCATCACTAGTACAGCACACCGGTGTGTTGGAGAGCAAATCCACAATAATTATAATCTTAGTACGACGTTTCGCCAGTTATTACAGCTAGCTTCATCAGGCGACAGCCAGATTTGGCTATATACTCTAAGGTTTTTTTCGGTAAAAATAAAATACCAAAAAATAAAAATAAAAACCTAAGAGTATGAATCCTTGCAGTCACGAAAGCTTCAAATCTAGATTTGGCTATCTTTGGTAGGAGCACCTTTTGATGGAGAGGCAAGCTGACAATAGCCTGGGACTCGTGTCATCATACAGAAACGTGCACACACACACATAAAGGATTCGTTTCACAAACACACTAACGCACAATTAAAATAAGTAACTTATGATATGTTCCTCTGGGAGATGTGGTAGATTTTAAAGGGATCTGGCTTTGCCCCCTTTATCCAGAAAATAACTGGATCACTTCCTGCTTCACGTCCTTGATGAAATACCACGCAAAAGGAATATCTGCCGGCTCGAGTTGTCGTTTTGCAGCCAAACTCACATTGTGCCTACACAGCACGAACTTCCAGAAGGATGGGATCTCATTGTCTGCCGCTGCTGGGATGTTCCAGGAACTGTAGTAGTCGTTGACAGTGCGGTACTGATTGTATTCTACATCTTCCCAGCATGTACTTGAATTTTTGAATGTATGGCGTCCGAAATACCAAAACGTTGCTTCTCTTGCTACAGAAGTTGTGCATACTTCAGTGGACAACTGACACGTGTTGCGTTGTTGCTTAAACAGAGCGTGAGGGTAGTGCATCGTGGCCTTGTGTTCTCTGTGATCAGGGCCAATCTCGTCACAAGGAGCCCCGCACAGGGGACACGTTTTACCACAGCCAGCAGCCACCTTGAAGATCTCCTCATGCGGCTTCACGGATAGAACCTTCAGCATCCCTTCAATGTCACACGAGTCACTGCATTTGCCGAATGCGCTCATGTCTCTGTCGAGCCATTGATTTAGTTCATCGGAAAACGTGCTGGCGTCCCATGTCTCCTCAGGTTGTAAGAAACCACGAACAGTTTTTAAATCTAACTGTATTTTCACCTCCAATTTTCCATTTATGTAATATAAAATTCCTTCCAATGTCCCATCTCGGATATCTTTTTCAACATTTATCAGAGATGCCTTGATCTGTTTTGCCATTTTACTGAAAATGGTATATTTTAAGTGGCATATATTATGGCGCATATTTCTCTGTTTTTCTTTTGAATACTCCAAAACTTTTTTTTCTATCCACGATTTTGTGAAACTGTCATTGTCGTCTAAAAAGTGTAGATAACGTGAACTATCATCTTCCTCCAACAGTTGCAAGAGAGCATTCAATTGAAGAGGTTTACGTTGGGAATAAGATACAAAATTCATGTGATCTAATATAATTTCCCCCAGATGTTTGTTTAAGTATTTTGATACTGCAGGGCAAATGCAGTCTTTGTAAATTAATGCAGTCAACCACTTTAATTTCCCTTCCTTGTCTTTCTTATTTCCAGCCTCATACAAAGCTGTGAAGTTATTGAAATACTTCTCTTTCATTTCTTCAAGTTTAATCGATGGATCATTTTGATTTAAAAAGGTCTCATGGTGGCTTGTGAAACGTTCAATAGCAATGCAACAATTATAATATTTAATGTCTATTATGAATTTAATGTTGTATTTATTATCAGATTGTTGATTCAAAAGGTCATCTATATTCTTTAGCAGTTCGTCCCAATAATACGGACAGTAATCTGTATTAATGTTGCATTTTCTTTCGACAAAAGTTTTACATTTTTCTATTAATTCATCTGAAATGTTACGTAATTCTTGAGGGTCGGTGACAAGACGACTAGTTGGTAAAAGTTTATTAGACAAACTGGCTAGATGTTCATTTTTTACCTCGAATGTACCTTTGTTTGAGGAATCTGTAGTTGAATTACTTAATATTGCGTTTACCATTCCTTCGTGCTGATTTAGGTTGTTACGAAAGGAGTTTTCCATGTCAAGTTTTATGTCATGCTTTTTCATGGTAAATGTTGTCATTTGAGGGACTGATGTTAACCAAATGTGATCATATTCCTGTCTAAGCTGTTCGTTTCCCAAAGGTTTTCCTTCATATTTTTTAAGAAGCTTTTTAACATTTTCTGATATAGATTGGGAGCAATCGGTACTTATTTTTTCTAAAAATGCATTTGATTTTTTCCTCGAGAGACACTCTGCACATTTATCAACAGTGTTATCCAGAAATTTTCTTTGTAAGTGTTTAGCACTATTGCAAAGATCCTCCTTGTATTTCACAACAACTTTGAAACAGTCTAAGTTTTGTTCAAATAAATCATTTATGTGTTTTATAATCATGTCTTTACCATCGTTTGCTTCTTTTGTAGCTTGTTTTATTAAATCTTGATACACATTATCAACTGTTTCTTGCGAGGCATTTTCGATGCCGAGCTCTGCACTATATAAGAAATCAATCATGCTCTTACGGAAGATCCACTCCCATTCTGAAAACTTTTGATTCAGTTCATTGTAGGCTTTAACAACAAGTGTGTTCCTGAATTGGAATATATATGTTTCATTTTTCACATTGCGCCAAAGGTCGTTTATCCACCGACTCCATTCTGATATTGTGCAACAACATTCTGACGCATTTTTCTCTTTAGATGACCTGATAAGATATTTCTTTAATTGATAGACCTTATTACTGTATCCATCACTAACCGAAGCCATACAAGAGCTGCCATGGAACAATCCAGGGATGAAGTAGTTGTCTTGCATCAGATCATATTTAATAACATCACTGAATTCTTTATAGTACAGCTGTTTGTGCTCCATTTCAGCAGCAGATTTCGTTAGTGCGTTGAGCTGATCAAGCAGTTCCTTCTTAGCTTGCATGTTGTTTTCTGCAGCAGATACATCTCCAGAATTTTGATGAACGAACACGCAATGTGGCTTTTTATTTGCCACCGTCATCCTTAGGAAAGCATGTACAACCACCTGCAGAATCTCTTTCATTTCCTCAGCATTTTCCATCGCCAGATTAATGAGAGTAAGATCGCTTAATCCAATGACCACTGTTGCCAGCTCATTGTCATGTTCATGACTATTATCAAGTTTTGCCAGCTCAGATGATTTCAGTCCTTCTGTGTCAATCACCAGAAGAAAGTCAAACCCGAGCTCTGGCTTTAAGTCGTCGTCAATGGGGAGGAGCTGCATGAAAGCGCCGCGTGTGCAGCGACCACTGCCCACTGCGAACTGCAGCCCGAACATGGTGTTGAGAAGCGTGGACTTCCCGGAGCTCTGCACGCCCAGCACTGTCAGGACGAACACGCGCGGGTCCCGGCCCAGCTTTTTTAGGACTTCTGCGAACACGTCTGTGATCCAGTCAATGGGAATGCAGCCGGCATCTCCATCAAGGAGCTCCATGGGAACCCCTTTCAAGAAGAGCTCAGCCATAGCAGCTGGGAGACGCGTGTGATCATTTTCAGATTTGCACACCTTGGATGCTTCGTAGATCTGTCCAATCTCACGCATGAAATTCTCCAAGCCAAGTGAAGAAGATGACATAATATTTGAAAGTTTTTTTAACTCTTCTTTCACATCTGCAGTCGATTTTAAAAGTTCTTGGTATTTTCCTCGCAATGGAAAAAGAGCTTGTCTGGACAAAGCATCCAGTTCCATGCCCATGGACTGTAAGAAATACATCTTCATTTCCTCAGGAAGATCAAGAATTGCCGAAGCAAATGTTTCCATTGCTTGTGAAAGACCCTTTCCCGATTGCTGCTGCCTCAGTTGAAGTTTTCTGTCTTCAATTTCCCGAGTGTAATCCTCGCAAGTTTGATCTCCTCTCCTCTTTGAGCGACACTGCTCCCTGGACAGCTCTGCCCATTTGTGCCACAATTCTCCATGGCAAGGCATCATAATCGCCTTAACTTCACTCAAGTTAGACTTTCTAATATTCCCAAGTATGCTATCAACTGAGTGTTTGCTTTTATTACACAAGTCAACATATTCATCTATCTCAGTATTCAATTCCTGTTGAACTTTTGTAGCCATTTTTTCTAAAGTTCTGGTTGAATTCTTACTCTTTAATATGTCGGTGATTGTCTTTTGTAAAGTAGTTTTATTTTTCTTTTCATTTCGATTTTCCATGAAACAAAAATTGTTTTGATTCAAAGACAAGCTGTTTGAAAGAAGCCTCAGTTTTTTTAAGACTTTTGCATCTGTTCTATTTCTTTGATCGATTGCCAGGAACATTGTGGAATTGGAATAAAAATTTGAGGATAAGAACCCACACTCTTCATCCCCAACGTTTTCAACAAATATGAACATCGCATCAGAAGTCCGTTTCAGAACCTGGAGCTGATGTGGGTGATCTCTGATGTCACCTCGGAGATTTAACACTGTGAATATGTCAGGAAATAAATCCAACTGCGATTCCCCACATGGCAGATAGAAGCACATTTCCACCATGCCTTTTGAAATGGATCGGCAAGAATCACCACATTCCATGGCTCGGTGAACAAAGAACTCATGGTTTTCATTGCTAAGGACTGAGTTGATTCGCTCCGACTTAGAGACACTGCAGTCACCCAGCCGCACGAAGGATATTATTGGCATGGGAGTAGTAGCCATCGAATCCTCCCTGTATCCCTTTATGGCCTCTCCAGAATGCGGCCTCCACTTGTGAACAACTGGCCGCATGGCCCAGAGCAGGAAGGTGACGCTGCCCTTGCCTGGGTCGGGAAGCAAAAGTGGCAGCGCAAAATGACACCGAGACATCTTCATCATGAGCACCTGCTGCAAGAGGCTGTCACAGCAGAGAAACACCGCGGCGACCAGATCCAGTATGCTGACCGAGTCAGCTTCTGCTTCTGTGTCAGGTGACAACTCATCCAAAAAGGAAGAGTCTGGCGAGCGATCTTGTCTTAGTGACTCTGGAGAATCAATATCTGTCGTCCTGGATTTTGAATTTGCTCTCATTATGTTACGTAGAAAGTGCATGGCAATGTTTCCCATTGATATTGATTCATCTCCGGTGAAAACAACTTTATCAATCGTTAGAACATCCCTAAGTGTTAATTTATTTGGATAGTATTTTGTCAAATTTAGTTTACTTAGAATAGCGTGGAAGTCACTTTTATTTGTCATCACCGACTCTATTTTCTTAGTTGACAAATAAGAGTCTTCCTCTTGATTTTCTTCTTTACTTCCATCTTCAGCACTAAAATAATAACAACAAACATAACACATTCATACATGGCACAATGAATGAATAGATGCAAAATATACTCATAGTAAATAGCAATACTGCTAAGGTATTTTGAACAAAGGCGGTCATTATGTATCAGGAGTCACATGAGGCAGTCAAAGATGTTTATAATAGAGCACATCTGCCGTAGGACAGCAAAGAGACAATCATCCAGTTACATGTGGCAGATGAGAGAAGGTGATGCAACTCCAGGGAGAGAAGTTCGATGAACATTTAACAAATGTTTGCCAGAATATTGCTTACTAGGTTAAAGATATTCGTAGGTTTTTTTCGGTAAAGTCACGTAGGTAAAACATTAAAACTAATAAAAGTAAAATAAAAAAAATCACGACGTTTCGGAGGCAACACAAGCTTCCGTCTTCAGGTGGAACCGTCACAGCCACGATAGCTGTATCAAGTAAATGAGAGATCACAAGAAATACCACCCCGTATATATAATGGTTGAAGAGGGGAAGGGCCAAGTACGGCACACTTTTTATTAATATGGTAAGGTGCGGCTTAAGACTAAGAATAGACTGCATAACAAAAGACTGAGCCTTTGTTATGGAGAGGTGTGGTTTGTGACTACGCCTAGCCTACATAACAATAGTGTGAAAAAAGAAAAAACTAAACCTGGTAAAACAAAACTGGCTGTCTATCAATAACCTGTAATAGTTGTCTGTCAAATAAGATGGTCCAAATAAGTGTAGTTACATCTTTTTTGCCTACGTGACTTTACCGAAAAAACCTAAGAATATGAATCCTTGCAGTCACGAAAGCTTCAAATCTAGGTTATAGATAACCACTTAAGGGAACTAACTTTGTATTTAAGAGTATGGGGGTTTGTAGTGATTACATATTCATGGATAGACAAGTGATTTAAACAATGCAAGAATGTGGAATATTTGAATGAAATTTGTTTTGTTAACTTTGAGCAAGATAATGACTATGAACATATCAGTGTGTGTGTGAATAAGTTATAGGTCGAGTTGATTTGATTCGTTACATGGATGATGGCCCCATTTAGCCAGCTTCCTGGCAATTTCACACAGAAGATCCGTGATGCCATAAACACAGCAGCAGCAGCAACAAAGAAAAGACAAAAACATCTTCAAAGTTGCAGACAACGACTACAGCAAAGTCCTTAAGGAATATTGTACAACTTACAAACGAGCTGCTTGATGGTCGTAAATAAAACACAAGAAAAACACACAAAAATAACATGACAGCAAAAGGTACCATGTAAATGCAGGTACTGGTGCAATGCAAGAAGGCTCTACTTTAGTCGAACAGAGACGTAAACACACGCGAATTGAAAAGGCAGTGCCAATGTGGGAGCAAAAGGTGCCACAAAACAGGCACTTATTCAAGTAAGCTCTTCGTCTCGCCCGAATAGGAACACAAACAGGGGGAATGTAAAATAACCAAACTATAAATGAGCGGCAAGAGTTTTCCAGAAACGTAGAATAGCACTGGAGAACAATTTTTGTTGCCCAAGTTCAGCGAACAGAATATTTAGTGGGAATAAAGAGGCACTTGTGAGGCTATGCGAGGGATGTCGAGGAACTAAGTGGTCCTTTCGGTAATTGGTGAATTTGTTTAAAAAGGAACTTTAGGATGTAGACGGAGCCCAGTGGTGGTCTCTCTGGATATCCAGAGGGGACAGATTTGAGTTAAGGTACAAGTTGCAATGATAAGTTCTATAGGGGTTTGTCCAGGGCAAACAAAAGGTGGTATAATGGAATGATATGTTTCAAGGTAGATGTAGACGCTACGTGTTAATATGGTGTCACAACAATCAAATATAGGCATAATAGTGGCATTAACTACAGAAAATATAAATATTTAAGAGAGTTAGGATGCATAACATATATTGCGTTTAAACATAAACTGCATGCATATTTTAACACAGGGTTTCGCGACCAATTTTATCCAAAGCAAAGGCATGAGTTTGCCAAAATAATGTATTGCTGTAAATTGCTAAAACAAAATAGTGTCAGTAAGGCAAGAGCCTTAAGAGAATTGAGAGCAAATAAAGATATCCAAACTCTTGCTGCTGATAAAGGCCAATAAATTGTTTCCATATCTCGTGGGGAGTATCATAACACTATCAGAGATGTGAAAGAAACCACTGCGATAACGATCTGGGCTCGTGTCTTCGTCTTTATTATTTCTTTCACAGCTGGACAGCTCCGCTCTCTCTCTCTGGCATGGCTGCACTCCATTCCGCACGGCTGGTGGTTACTGGTGTCTCCTCTCTCTCAACCTCCCCCGCGCGCCGCTGACAGGCAGTGCGCTGGGAGGAAGAGAGCTCCCGAGCTCTCTTCCGCTTCCCCTTATATCCAACCACCTGAAACTCTGATCAAAATCATCACGTTGCCATACATAGCAGGCGTTACCAAAAATATTTTCAAAATTCTAAACAAACACAAGATCCAGGTCCGATTCAATACAGTACACAAAATCCACGGTCTGATCCCATCCGTAAAGGATGTCATTCCTGACTTGCAGTACCCCAGTGTTTCCAAATTGAGTTGTACATGTGGCGACTGCTATATCGGGGAGACGAAACGCCATTTCTGACCGAATTCACGAGCACAAATCAGATTTGAAACATGGAAGAACGAATTAATTCGGCCGTAGCTGATCATTGTTTCAACACAGCGGGTTCTCATGATGTCGTGTTCTCCGATACCAAAGTTCTCTGCAAACCTCCCGGATACTACCAAAGATTTGTTCATGAAGCCATCCAGATATACAAACATAGACACAACTTCAACCGAGAGGATGGTTTTAAATCAAGCAATAATTGGAAAAATGTCATCAACCAAACCAAACTCTAGCTGCCTTATAATTGTACAGCCATAGTAGTTTAGCGTTTCACACACTGCTTGCCTGCAACCCACCGGCGTGCATAATAAAAGGTGGTAGTGGGTTTTTACCCTTTTAAACTGGTACAAAACTGACACCTTTATTCAAGGCATCATGTTTGCAATAACCACAACACAAGTAGTCAAAAAAGCAAACAAAAAGAAGGAACTCTGACGATGATAAAAAGCAAACAAAAAGAAGCAACTCTGCATATCATTATCATCATCAGAGTTGCTTCTTTTTGTTTGCTTTTTTGACTACTTGTGTTGTTGGTTATTGCAAGCATGATGCCTTGAATAAAGGTGTCAGTTTTGTACCAGTTTAAAAGGGTAAAAACCTACTACTATATTTTGCCACTGGTAAAAGAGATCTCATAGTGAATAAAAGGTGGCTTAATCCTAGCTTGCTTATCTACTTTTGCCATCGACATCACAAAGCTCCAGGTTTACCTCACCAGCGTATAACCCCCCCCCCCCCTCCACGGCCCATCCTGGCTCCTCCCCATCCCCTTAACCAGTATATAAGGTTGTGTATCTTGGAGCTCACTTCACTTGATACATTCATTTTTCTGTGACTGTTCCACCTGAAGACGGGGGCTTGTGTTGCCTCTGAAACGTCGTGATTTAATTTATTTGTCTTCGTTTTCCTTTTTTAACCTACGTGACTTTACCGAAAAAACCAAAGAGTAATATAATTGCTTCACACTAGGCATTATGTAGAATCCCCAAGTCAACCTGTGCTCTTTGGGAAGTAGATTTTTCTCCTTTGCAGCATCTTACTGCTTCTGTTGAAGACGTGTGATGTTTTCACTGATTATAGCTGACGGACTTTCTCACATATATAAAGTATCATTATCACTATCACCCATAGTCAATCCACTTCGCAATGAAGGCACCCTACACCTGCTATGACAAGGCTCAGAAACTTGGGCATTAATGAAGAATAGAGAACGAAAGATCAAGGGAGGGATAATATGCAGATACATGCTTGGCTCTGTTTACAAGAAGACAGATATTATATAATAACAGATTCAAGACATACGTGTGACTATTAAGAGCAGTTGGCTTGGGCAGGTTACATCGCTAGCAGGGATGATGGCTGGTGAGTGGTGGCAGCCAAAGTTAGGAACACATAGGGCAGGGCTGTCCACCGAGGAAATGGAGCATTGGAATCAGCTCGTGTGTAGGTGCGAATATGGGTTGCTGTACTGCGGGACTACAACATCAAAGTAGCGAATCGATTTTGATTGAGGATGATGATGATGAAAGAGACAAATGAATGACAATGGCAATTGGGTTGTATTCAGTTACCTTGTGTGCATTGTTGATGAGTGTATATCTATAAAAATCGTAATACAAACATAAACCTGGAAAGTATTAATTTCTGTCAGATAACAAAGTAACTGGGCACCTCTTCAGTGATGTATACGACTCATGATATAAAGAGGAGTAATAAAGGCATATTTAATTTCAACATTAAATACGATGTCATTGTTTCGTGCTGTGTGTGAACTTGAGCAGACTCGTACCTGCTCGATAGTCGATAGTTTGCATTTTTGGAGGAGCTCGGCTGCTCGCTCTTCTTGTCCGCACCGTCTGTGGAACAGAACGTTCACTCCACGTTCAATTAATTCTGTATCCGAATCCCACTTCGACCTGCAGGTGAATTAATGGAAATTTAACCTACGGTTTATTTAGTGAAAACGCGTAATCTCCTACAGCCCCGGATAACAATTCACTGCTGCGTGATGGCCTCCCCACGCCGTATGGGTCGTGGGGGTTTATTTGACCATACTTCACTAATCTGGAAAGTGGGTAGCATAGAGGTGGCCGTATAGAAGTACTGTCAAGCTATGTCAAGCTTAAGAGGCGCCATAGCATTAACAAACGAAAATGTATTATGCGAACAGAAAGGTCAACGAAAACATAAATATTACTGTATAGATTAAAATTTGCAATAATAAATAAGGGAATTTGCAACGAAAAACGTATCTAACTAAACATATATACTCTTGCAATACGCCTATTTGCATGATTAAATACTTAAAAATTCGTGAATCGAGGAATGCCTGTATATTTTTGTCATTTCGGAATTTACATCAAATTTGTTACTCAAATTAATATTTTTTTCGTATTTCGAGGCCCGTCAATGTGAGGCCCGAAGCTACAGCAGCTTCCTTGGCGTTTGCTTAAATCCGGCACCGAGGACTGCACAACAATTGGTTTGCTGCACTCTCCTATGCTACCAACCAACGCGTGCCCCGCAGCCTATAACACCTATGACACCTGGAGGTTGCCCGATTGAGACTCAAACTAAAGAACTTTGTTTTCAAAATATCAGTGCAGTGTATAATGATATATCGTAGTGTAGAGTATAGCAGTGTGTTGTATAGTAGTGTAGAGCAGTGTAGTGTATGGTAGTTCATAGTAGTGTCGAGTATAATTCTGTCGAGTATAGTAGTGTAGCGTATATTACATAGACTACCATCGCGTAAACGTACGCAAAGGCAAACGCCGCACGCGTGTAGGGAATGCGTCCATGCATTGCCTTGTCGCTTCATTCTCAAGAGCACGCGCTCCAGCACCCTACCGGCTTCTTTTTGGTGGCGTTGCTCCATCGCCGGAACTCGAACGGAGGTTCCCCCCGCGAGGCGCCGCCTGCAGCCGCAGCTCCGGTCGGACGCTCGAATCGCCCTCGCCGCCTCCCCCTTATAAAGGGCGCGACCCTCGCGTGACGGTGCTCTCTGATTGGAAGGGAGCCTGTGACGTGCTGCGTGGCGTTCCACCCCCCTTCAGGTGTACACGGATAAAGGTGGCGGAGCGGGCTGGGTCGGCGACGCCCGTGGGCTGAGGCGCTGCACGAATTCGAGCTCTGCGATGGAGCCGTGCGATCAAGACGAGACGGGTAAGCCACGGGACGGGCGTTACAAACAGTGGGCGTCGCGCAGAAGCCCCACTGCTTACTCGTGGACACAGGTAAGGTGCACAACACTCGGTACCCATGTGTGTATGTTGAACTTCTTTGCCACCGTACGTAGCCAACCGTAACACAAGAAGCAGTTCTAAAGACATGCGTGTTCAATGTAGGTGATGATTTACAATTGCGTAGCTCCAGTGGCTTTCAGACGGCCGCAAGGACAATAGGTACCTGGTCATTATGACCAAAGCATGTGGTTTGTGTGTTTTACCATGAGCATCATGTGTGGTTAATGCAGACTCGATGATGGCGCCTTGTAGTGGTAACACTATGTAACACAATTTTTTCTTGGGTAGTAAGTTATTTTTTTATTATGTTTTATTTTCATTCTTTTATTATTTCCATTCTACGTGCCTTTACCGAAAGAACCAAGAACATATGTTCTTATTGTTTATGCATAAAAAGTCTAGAAAAATGGCTATTATTCTCCACAAACTTTGCTTTTGTGACCAGGACTTTACGTGAAGGAATGACACAAATGCACACCACGTTTTCTCATTGAAAAGAGGTACATTTCTAAATATCACTGTCCTGGTCACAAAAGCAAAGTTTGTGGGGAATAAAACTCAATTTCTGTACTTTTGAGGCGTAAGTAGTTAGCAAATAACACTTGGTACCCACGAACAAAAAAAACTTTTTTTTGTTACACAGTGTTATTGGTGACTACTTGGGTTTTGAAGTCTTCAAGAATAAGTTTAAGTTTAAACTTATTCTTGTTTAAACAGCGTAAACTGGGCAGCTGATTTAAGTTATTTGTTTACTTTACGTGGAATTTTTTAAAATCAAATTTCTAAGATGACAGCCGACTTTTATTCAAACCGATAAGTATCCTCCACTACTTTTGTGAGCTTTGTGACAAATTTTAGTCTTAACAGTAAACTATAACAGTAAACCTCCTCTCTTTAACCTCACCTCTTTTACCACGAGCGTGATCTGTGGTTAATGTAGACTCGATGATGATGCCTTGTCGCGATAGTCGTTGTCTGTTTGATCATCTTATAAACACCTCCTGTAGTTTTGCCGGAGAGGGTAAAGTAAGCCATAGGGGTACTATAGATACAATGGGCTCAAAACATCCGAATCGGATTCTGTACTGAGACTGCAGGAGGAGAAATGTGGTGGAGCTATGGAGCTCTTTTACAGATGCCGTGTAAGGGGTTAAGGTTGGTAGGCGAGTTTCAGCAGAAATCGATACACAAGCCTGTGTAAGACGAGACAGCTGGAGAAGGGGTAAGTAAGTCGCTAAAATAAATATAAATAAAGTATAAATGGCATACAAATTGCACACACAAGTGTGCCGATTTGTCATTACCAAATGCAAGCTTGATGCAATGCAGCAAAACAACAACAATAGTCCCAGACCACACCAAGACAACAACAACATTGAGCTATCGATGATCCATGGTGGGTAAGGTTCAAAGGCACA
This sequence comes from Lampetra planeri, assembly GCF_965212315.1. Classification (NCBI taxonomy): domain Eukaryota; kingdom Metazoa; phylum Chordata; class Hyperoartia; order Petromyzontiformes; family Petromyzontidae; genus Lampetra; species Lampetra planeri. Next base: position 1,041,258 of record NC_136185.1, read on the forward strand.
ACTGCTGTGCGGTTTGTTTATGGCAGGGGGGGGGCATAGACGTAGGAGTGGACTACATAGTACAGTATAACAATGGCTCTTGCTAAACTGCGATCTGCAGCTCCGTATCCTGCAAGACACGCTGTGTGTGTAGGGGAGCGGTAGGGTAGCGGTTCGTGCGCTGCGCCACAAACCCGGTGACCCAAGTTAGATTCCCAGCCGCGGCCACCAACACCAGTGAGAGCGATTATCTGAACCAGTCCTTGGCCTCCACTAGATCGACTCGGCCTCAAATAAGTGCCCGGTAAGATGTGTAAACATCGCCACAGGGGAGACAAAGGCGGCCGGGCATAATGCTGGCCACCCACCCCCCCGTGTGCCGTTCCAGCCTTCATAGGCGCTGCTACTCGCTAACAGCACTTGCTCCAACAGTCTGTTAAGGCTACACGGGGAATATTTGCCTTTGTATAATGCTTGTGCATTTAAAGATGTTAATTAGCAATGTTAATTATTTTAACCCCATTCAGTCACTAACCATGGCCTCAAGAGTGCTTAAGACAACTCTGTCAATACTTTTTCACTACCCAGTATATTTTAACATGTAGGCTTTCGCGACCAGTATTATTCATAATAAACTTTTTTGGGTTAGATCGCGTTATTTATAAATGTGTCTTAACCCTCCACCACCCGACACGGCCAATCAGCAAAAAAGTGTCACGTTGACAAAAGACAAATAGTTCACTTTACCCCACCGGTGTGTTGAAGAGTGAAACCACAACATTTTCAATTTTTGAGTACGACGTTTCGCTGGTAATTGCATCCAGCATCATCAGGCAATTCGCCAGAATGGTGAGGCTCTGCTCTTGCTCCCGGTCTTAAATAGAGCAGCAGCAGCAGGGTGACGTCATCATTTAACTCATCAGGTGCAACGATTTGAGGCGGAGGGGGGGTTATTGTAATTATATACTAGATTGGTAATCAGTCTAAAACAGTGTCAGATGTTGAAAGTGTAGTGAGAGAGATTAAACATGTTAAAGAAGCTTTACGACAGAATGGCTACAATAATGCTCCGATCGGCTCTCGGGACCTCCCTTTTATGCCCCTGAGCATGGCCTCGCTCCGTCCTCCCAAAAGGTTCTGGGCCATACATCACGTGTCACTCGCCACCTTTGGCCCACATTCCTACTCTGTCCTGGTCACGTGCCCTCTCGGGTTCAACCAGACTGTCACGTCCTCAACTGCCCTCTCTCTGACAGTCACCAGAACCATGCCCAATAGGGCCCCCTTCCATGCCATAACATACTCTGGTGTCAGAAAGGCTCAAATCTAGAACTCGCAGTTCCACTCTTCTATCAGTATCTGGCGCTAAATGCCGTAGTGACCCAATATACATCACTACATCTATATTAACTCTAGGTGTTAAGTTCTGGTACAAATTATGTTTTTGTGTCACAGATGGCGCAGGCAAGGATGGTGAGCAACCCAGCTCCTCTGGCTGCAAGAGTGGAGTCCCAGAAAATACAAATAAAATGCTGCAGAGCAGGTATTACACTCGTGACCTTGACATAGACCTTAAGCATTTGGGGGGGAGGGGGAGCTGTGAATTTAGCGACCTGAGTTTGATTCCAATCAACTCACTAATGTCATATTATACTGGAGGAATCCGATGAGCTACACAGCTCTTTCTCACAGATGTCTAGCAGTGGCCTTTACATAGTTGATGTTCAATAGTGCATGTGTAGTTAGTCCAACTGAGTCCCAGACTTCTCTTAGGAGCAACACGTTTATTTACCAACGTGTTGGAGACTCTTCAGGACTTGACGTGGATCTGCCTCTGGCCCCACCCATCTTCGAGATCTCTCTCGCCATTACCCAAAGGCTCTCGAGAGTTCTCTCCGGACCATGTGACCACCCTCTAGCCCCCTCCGCCTGGGTGGCCCCTCCTGTATCATCCGGTCACATGTTTGTAAAATTGGGTACAGTAATCTATAATGTAATCAATGCTATTTTTCTTTCGCGATTATTGTTAGGTATGTGTTTCTTCTGATGTGCTTCATTATGACTACAGTCGCCAAATAGTTAGAATGCTAAGTCCTCCCTACGCTGTCAGTCGTGGGTGTATTAAATAATTACAGCTCCACTATGGCCACTGCGAGTTGTGACTTAGTAGCTGCATCATTGCTGTTATTTGTGAAAGGAATCAAATGCAGACTGCTAGGTTCACAGTGCAGTGAATGGATAGCTTGCATTGCCACCCCTCTACCTATATTTTGTAATAATACTGCTGTCAAACTACGTAAAATTATCTCCAAACAATAATCACAACTTTAGTATGGTATGTCATTTATGCATTATAGTAACCATACGTACCCTGAGAAAATCAGCATGGACACTACAATACGGAAATCAAAAATTATACGTGAGCTGTCAACCTTTGAAACAAGCGCACGAAATCACAATAAATAAATACATGGTTCTACACGTTTGGCCTGATACAGCTGGTCTGATGTACTGATGTGTGGATCCGAGCACAGTATGGTGCATAGCACCAGTGCATGGCACTGCTAAAACTTGTCAGCAGTAGAAGTTCTTAATATGTGGTTTGAATCAGGGAGGTTTAAATAAACAAGTGATTATAATGAATATGGGTTTGAATAGCAGGAATTTATAATACATAATATAAATGGGTCCTTAAACCCACCACCAATAGATACTACTGTAGGCAGTATATACTACTGTAGAGTCAATAGATACTACTACAGTCAGTAGATACTATTAATTAGAGTCAGTAGATACCACTGTAGAGTCAGTGGATACTACTATAGAGTCACTAGATCATACTGACTCTTGTATGTAGGGTGTGTAGGTATATATGCCTACAAAATAAAAATTGGCTGGGGGGGGGGGGGGTGTAAAAAATATTTTGAGGGGGGGGGGGTCGACAATTTTTGGAAACCATTTAGATCAACTACCCCCCACTTTTTATTACTTTTTGATTCAGGACTTCTGCAAGCCTCTAATAATTTTGTTGACGGACAAGTGGACAGACAAATTAAACACCGGGCTTTCACAATAGCTTCGTATTTGTGTATGTATATGTTATGTTTTTAAGAGAAGACAAGTTTTGAAATATATTTTTTCCCCAGGCAAAACCGGGTACTGTACTTCCTGCTAGTCTATTATATAATTACAATAATAGGGGTTTTCCCCTTTTTTCTGGCAAAAAAACTGAAACCTTTTTACAAGGAATCATGTGTGCATTAACTATAATACTTGTGGTTAAAATGCAAAAAAAACACACTGATAAAATATGCATTGTCCTTGAAACTGATTGGTCCACACCAGAGACGGCTTTCCTTTGAGCCTCGTCTCAATTGGTGCTAGACCAGAGGACGCCAAAAGGCGTACAGCTCAAAGACAATGCACTATCAAAGTAATGAGGGCTCGGGGTGAGCATCTACAACATTAAACCTCCTGGCAAAGGAGGGCTAATGTTGTATAATTATAATAACCCCGCCCCTCCTCCACCTCTGATCGCTGCACCTGATGGGTTCACAGTGATGACGTCGTACTGCTCTATTTAAGACCGGAAGCAGGTGGATTGCTTCACTATTCTGGCAAATCGCCCAATGATGGGCCTAAGTAGTAACTAATTGGCGCGTTGTTTACGTGACAGACCTTACTGGCTGTGTCGGGTGGTGGAGGGTTGCGACACGTTTAAACTTACACGATCTAACCCAAAAACCTTTATTATGAACACACTTCCTTGTTTGTTGATGCCTGTAAAAATGCTGAAACTGCCCCTGGTATGAACTAGATTCGAAGCTTTCGTGACTGCAGGAATTACTCTTTGGTTATTTCGGTAAAGTCACATAGAAATAAATTAAATAATATTAGGATACCACGTTTCGATTGCAACACAAGCAACCATCATCAGGTACAAATGAATGAGAAAACACACATAGTAACTTGTAAATATAATGTAATACAACACAGAGAGTCGGCCAACAAAACAGTCAACACCCCACCTGGTTGATAACGTTCTTTCGAAGATTGCTAAATTTGAGAGAGACAAAACCATGCTTGTTTATAAGTCGATTCTTTCCTCCGGCCGCTATGGGCATTAATTCCACACAAAGCTCCGTGCTTGTTTGTTTAGAAGTCCAGTGTCCAGCTCGTCCATCCATTATTGGCAGGAATTCCACACAACTCCCCCCTCTGCCCTAACCCCCCCCCCCCCTCTCTCTATTTAAGGCCTCGACACAAAGACGTTGTCTTTCTGTGTGCTTATGTGTGTGTCTCTCTCTGTTTGTCTCTGTGTGAGTCTCTCTGCTTGTGTGTCTGTCTGTGTGTCTCCATGTCTGTTTTGTCTCTCTCTCAAATTTAGCAATCTTTGGAAAATCGTAACTAACCAGTTGGGGTGTTGACTGTTGTGTTGGCCGAATCTCTGTGTTGTATTACATTATATTTCCAAGTTTACTATGTGTGTTTTCTCATTAATTTGTACCTGATGATGGTTGCTTGTGTTGCAATCGAAACGTCGTATTCTATTATTATTAAATTTAATTTCTTTCTACATGACTTTACCGAAAGAACCAAAGAGTTGTCCCTGGTAGATTGCATCTGGTAGATACAGCTTGTATGTGTGTGTTGAACTTCTTTGGCAATGTACATAGCTAACCGTGCTAATCGGAGGTGTGGGGAAAGGACAAAAAGGCAGTTGTCTACACACGTTTGCATACAAGAACTATTCGTAACTACGAGGCGGTGACATCACCTAACTGCTTGTGCCAGGCCACGCGAATTGCTGAAGGCCCCCATCTTAAAAGATGGCACTTCAGCCAATCACTCACACCGAATGTCTGATTCTTCCAATCACTGCAGTGTCAGTCTCTTTCAGGCTAAGAGTTTCTCCCTCTCCCAAGATTTCAAATCTACAGAAGTAATCCTGAGTGTTTGAGATAGAATGGTCATTGTTGCTCTCAAGGAAGGCAATATTTTAATTTCTTTCTACGTGACTTTGCCGAACGACCAAAGAGTAATTCCTGCAGTCACGAAAGCTTCGAATGTAGTTTAAAACTATGATTTTTTATCTTCTATCAAACGTTGTACCTTTAATGTAAGACTGGTAGAGTCATGTTTTTACAAAATTGTATTTATGTTATTCATTATTAGTAATGTGTTTATCCAACAGTGCTGAAGTTGGAAGAACAGAAGAATGTCAAGAGGAAGATACTGATTTAATTCAGAACATAAACTCGGTGATGACAAATAAAAGTGACTTCCACGCTATTCTATGTAAACTAAATTTGACAAAATACTATCCAAATAAATTAACACTTAGGGATGTTCTAACGATTGATAAAGTTGTTTTCACCGGAGATGAATCAATATCAATGGGAAACATTGCCATGCACTTTCTACGTAACATAATGAGAGCAAATGCAAAATCCAGGACGATAGATATTGATTCTCCAGAGTCACTAAGACAAGATCGCTCGCCAGACTCTTCCTTTTTGGATGAATTGTCACCTGACACAGAAGCAGAAGCTGACTCGGTCAGCATACTGGATCTGGTCGCCGCGGTGTTTCTCTGCTGTGACAGCCTCTTGCAGCAGGTGCTCATGATGAAGATGTCTCGGTGTCATTTTGCGCTGCCACTTTTGCTTCCCGACCCAGGCAAGGGCAGCGTCACCTTCCTGCTCTGGGCCATGCGGCCAGTTGTTCACAAGTGGAGGCCGCATTCTGGAGAGGCCATAAAGGGATACAGGGAGGATTCGATGGCTACTACTCCCATGCCAATAATATCCTTCGTGCGGCTGGGTGACTGCAGTGTCTCTAAGTCGGAGCGAATCAACTCAGTCCTTAGCAATGAAAACCATGAGTTCTTTGTTCACCGAGCCATGGAATGTGGTGATTCTTGCCGATCCATTTCAAAAGGCATGGTGGAAATGTGCTTCTATCTGCCATGTGGGGAATCGCAGTTGGATTTATTTCCTGACATATTCACAGTGTTAAATCTCCGAGGTGACATCAGAGATCACCCACATCAGCTCCAGGTTCTGAAACGGACTTCTGATGCGATGTTCATCTTTGTTGAAAACGTTGGGGATGAAGAGTGTGGGTTCTTATCTTCAAATTTTAATTCCAATTCCACAATGTTCCTGGCAATCGATCAAATAAATAGAACAGATGAAAAAGTCCTAAAAAAACTGAGGCTTCTTTGCAACAGCTTGTCTTTGAAGCAAAACAATTTTTGTTTCATGGAAAATCGAAATGAAAAGAAAAATAAAACTACTTTACAAAAGACAATCACCGACATATTAAAGAGTAAGAATTCAACCAGAACTTTAGAAAAAATGGCTACAAAAGTTCAACAGGAATTGAATACTGAGATAGATGAATATGTTGACTTGTGTAGTAAAAGCAGACACTCAGTTGATAGCATACTTGGGAATATTAGCAAGTCTAACCTGAGTGAAGTTAAGGCGATTATGATGCCTTGCCAGGGAGAATTGTGGCACAAATGGGCAGAGCTGTCCAGGGAGCAGTGTCGCTCAAAGAGGAGAGGAGATCAAACTTGCGAGGATTACACTCGGGAAATTGAAGACAGAAAACTTCAACTGAGGCAGCAGCAATCGGGAAAGGGTCTTTCACAAGCAATGGAAACATTTGCTTCGGCAATTCTTGATCTTCCTGAGGAAATGAAGATGTATTTCTTACAGTCCATGGGCATGGAACTGGATGCTTTGTCCAGACAAGCTCTTTTTCCATTGCGAGGAAAATACCAAGAACTTTTAAAATCGACTGCAGATGTGAAAGAAGAGTTAAAAAAACTTTCAAATATTATGTCATCTTCTTCACTTGGCTTGGAGAATTTCATGCGTGAGATTGGACAGATCTACGAAGCATCCAAGGTGTGCAAATCTGAAAATGATCACACGCGTCTCCCAGCTGCTATGGCTGAGCTCTTCTTGAAAGGGGTTCCCATGGAGCTCCTTGATGGAGATGCCGGCTGCATTCCCATTGACTGGATCACAGACGTGTTTGGAGAAGTCCTAAAAAAGCTGGGCCGGGACCCGCGCGTGTTCGTCCTGACAGTGCTGGGCGTGCAGAGCTCCGGGAAGTCCACGCTTCTCAACACCATGTTCGGGCTGCAGTTCGCAGTGGGCAGTGGTCGCTGCACACGCGGCGCTTTCATGCAGCTCCTCCCCATTGACGACGACTTAAAGCCAGAGCTCGGGTTTGACTTTCTTCTGGTGATTGACACAGAAGGACTGAAATCATCTGAGCTGGCAAAACTTGATAATAGTCATGAACATGACAATGAGCTGGCAACAGTGGTCATTGGATTAAGCGATCTTACTCTCATTAATCTGTCTATGGAAAATGCTGAGGAAATGAAAGAGATTCTGCAGACGGTTGTAAGCGTTTTTCTCAAAATGTCAACTGGAAAAAAAACACATTGTGTGTTCGTTCATCAAAATTCTGGAGATGTATCTGCTGCAGAAAACAACATGCAAGCTAAGAAGGAACTGCTTGATCAGCTCAACATTATTACTGAAGCTGTTGCAACAATAGAAAATGTCGAGGTCAGAGGCCCCACTCAGTTTACCGATATCATAAACTACGATGTGAGACAAGACAATTGGTTAATACCTGGATTTTTGCAATGCAGCTCCTGTATGGCTCCAGTTAGTCATGGATATAGTGAGAAGGTTTTTCAATTAAAGAGATACATTTTAAACAAATCTAAACAATCAGAAATGAAAGATGCTTGCCTCCTCTCAAAAGTCACACAGTTGATCGACAATATTTGGCACAACGTGAAGAAAAACACGTTCAAATTTCATTTCAAAAATGCAGTTGTTTCTGATGGTTACAACAAACTGCAAGAAACGTATTCAACGTGGGAGGAAGAATTTCATCGGAATATATTTCTCTGGATACAGGAAGCAGAGCAGAAAATTAAAAATGAATGTTTAGATCAACTTGACGATTTGCATGCAAAACTCAAATCAGAAGCCGAGACAACGATTCTGGAGGAGAAAAAGAGAACCATGGAACACTTCAAAAACATATTTATTAACAAGTCTGGGAGTTTAAATATTCATGCAAGAAGCATTGAAGACATGCAAACGCATGCTGACCATTTAATGAGTGAAATTCTTAATCGGTCTCTTTCTCAATGTGACTTGTTTGTTCGCCAACAAAAGTCAAACTGCATAATTGAACAAATGCAAATCGAGTGCAATCGAATAGCTGAAGAAAACGTTTATAAACTTTTAGCTAAAATAAAAATTGAAGATGAAAAGCTCGATGAGCATAAGCTTGAACTTGACTTTGATGCCACGTGGTCAGAATCAATCGCACAGATGCCAACTTTTAACATGGAAAAGAGGGACATAAAATGCGACATGGAAAATCGACTGCGTAACAATATACTTCAGAATGATGAAACAGTTAAGCACTCATTACTTCATGCATCTATGAGGAAACTGCACAGTAACCAATTTGTTGTACAAAATGAACACTTACACAGAGTCCCAAATGACACATCAGTCATTGATTCAAACTACGATAGCATATCCTCTTGGTCAAAGGACATTATTGAAATGTGTGAAGATTTTGTAACGAAAAAATCTAAAGAGAATACTGATTACTCTCCTACTGCATGGGATGATCTGCTGAATTACATAGATAATCTTCTTAAGTTAGCATCTCATCATAAATTGCGATACAGCACTACATTTATGATGGACATTAAGGTCCATATTTGTAACAATGCCCTGGAACCTTTCACAAACCAACTTGAGCGATTTTTTGAACAAAAAGAATTATCAACCTCTTTGTCAAAACTTAAAACAAAGTACTTAACGATTTTCACAGACCATATTAGAGCAATAAATGGAACTCAGAATCTATATTCATTATTCATCAAGCGCTGCCTTAAACCTGCATTCGGAGAATCTGTAAAAAAACGTTTAAGGGATACAATAACACGAAATATTCAGAGAGGTACAGAAAATATACCAAACTGTAACCCTAAACGTCTTCAAATATTTGTTCTCAAGAAACTATTGCAAGAAAACGATTATTCTGCTTACCTTAACTTTGCAAAGAATACCGACAATTACGTAAAACAAATAATAAAAAATGAAGTTTTTGAACTCTACAAAAAAACTGAGTCAGAGAAATACCATCATATCTGCTATCTGAAAAAATGTATCCATCATGAACTTACAGCAGAGGTAAAGCAAGCCATTGCACATCTAACAAAAACATCCCCATCTGATTCCTTTCAGAAACTTTCAAAACATTTGGAAATGCATCTGAAATATGATTTGAATCTTATTCCTGATTTCTTACAATCCGAGAAATGCGACGCGAGAACGTTTTCTGATGAATTAAAAAAATGGCTCGACAGAGAGATGAGTGCTATAGGTGAATGCAGCGACTCGTGTGATGTTGAGGGGATGCTGAAAGATCTGTCTATTAAGCCGCATGAGGAGATCTTCAAGGTGGCTACTGGCTGTGGTGAAAAGTGTCCCCTGTGCAGGGCTCCTTGTGACGAGACCGACCATCGCCACAGACAACACAAGGCCACGATGCACTACCCTCTCGGTCTGTTTAAGCAGCAATACAACACGAATCAGTTGTCCGCTGAAGTATGCACAACTTTAGTACATCACAATGTGTTCATTGGCAGAATCCCAGCGAGGTTGGTTTCTTGGTTTTCCAGTTCCTATACATTCTCGAATTGTGAAACAGATTGGCGTCCGGTACACTACAGTCAGTATCGCAGTGTCAGTGGCTACCAAAATTGGGACATCCCAACGCTAAAGGAGATCCCGTATTTTTGGAAGTTTGTGTTGTATAAACACAACGAGGCGTTTGCTGAAGCACTACAACTGAAACCAGCAGAAATCCCTGAAGAATGGGGAAAAATCAGCAAGAAGGACGCGGAAAAGGATTTGCAAGAAATATTACATGATGCATAGCATATTTCACGAGGTTAGTAATGGCATCGCCTTGGTTTAAATTACGGGGCAATACACATCAGCAAGACCTTGCCGTGCCCCATCAGTTAACATGGGGAAATAAGCTCGTGATAGTGAACATGGGTAAAATGAGCAAGTGATCAGAACTAATTGTAGTGTTTAGTTTGGTGTCCTTCCCCCACACCTCCGATTTAGCGTGGTTGGCTATGTATGGTGCCAAAGAAGTTCAATATGTATACGTTGCGTTTGTGCGTCTGTCGTAATTCCGTATCAAAGGCTTGCTAATGGTATCTGTATCCTGATATTTGTCAACTATTGGTGTAAATATGAGCCCGCGGGAGGCAACGATGGTCTTTAATCGTGCGGCTTTAATTGGTGTGCAGGAATTAATGTGCTTATTAACGTCAATTGTGCCAAGAGTCTATAAGTCTGAACCTGCATTAAATTCCATGATTGTAAGCCACCATAGCCCAAATCTCCCTTTAGAAATGTTAGCATAATCTATATTTATATTAGACGTGGTGGTGCACAATACCAGGATGCACGTAATAATTATCTATAGGAAGAATGCGTATGGCAGTTGTTATGGTTACACTACAGAAATACCAGAATTAATTAGCCAAATAATCCTCGGAGAACCCCCTGGAAATGTAGTTTTAGACATTGGGAGGTTTCTCTTTAGAAATTATTATATATTTTTTCTCAACTTTTTCAATCGCTAGTTTTTTCTCAAACGATATTCAACTTAAAGTCACTCCACTGCTCTGTCCTGAAGAAGGGATAATACTTAAATATTCAGAGTTATATTTGTTATAAGGTAGTATCATTGTTCAATGTGGTGGTTTTACTGGTTTATTAATTATATTAATGTTCTCATTTAATACATCTTCAAATTGCAATCTCCACCATTCACTCTGTGCGTCTGCTGTTTTTTTGTTGGGAAATCAGAACATTGTTTACGTGATTACATTCTATTTGTATTTCATTGAAATCAGATTATTTCTTTTCATCAAGAATTACAAAGAGTTAATACGTGGTTTTTTTTTTTCGTGCTGGGGATTTGAATGTATTTTATGTGTTTTTAATAACCTTTGTTTAATCAACAATAAATCAAGGACAGAATACTTACCGTGTGTAACGAGTCAACATTTTATTATCGGGTCGCAAAAGAACGAGTGTCAGGTGTTACGTGTGCAACAGGAAAACTACAAAGCATGAGGGAAATGAGTGGCGATTAATCAACACACGTGTGTATGATCTAGAACATTATAATTTAGGGTTCTATATTGTATTAAGTTTAATTTTTTTTTTATATAATTGATACTTCGAGGTGTTTTACAGTCATCGTCACAATTCATGGGCAGATATCCTGTAGGTGTCCACTGCACATTTTGTAATTCGATCTTGATTTGAAGCTTTCGTGACTGCAGGACTCTTTGGTTCTTTTGATAAAGTCACGCAAGTAGTTTTATCCATGATGACAGTGGCATTGCCCTTGTCGGCTGAGAGGATGACAATGTCATCACCGGGGGCGGTTTCTTCATTAGGGCGATTGGGCGACGCACCAACAAAGTGTGAAAGGGACTTTTTCAATCACATTCACAACCTCATTCAACCACAGAGTTACGCTAGCCGTCACTGTCAGCCTCTGGATATAGTCCAATCAGCGTCATGTCACGTTCTGTGGAGTACCGCATCTTTTTGGGCGATTTCACTGCGGCTGAGAATCGCCCCGAGTGTTCCCATAGACTTACATTCAAAGATGTTTTTTTTCGAACGGCGGGCGCTGCAATGCATTCTCTATGGCTTCCGGGAGGGCTCGCACTAACGTGCTTACGTCATCATACGTAAGCACGTTTCAGTCAACACTATTATTTGTCGCCACCTAGTGGAATCTTTAATAAAATAAACTGAGTGGATTGAAAATACTGTACATTTACTGGTTAAAAACCCTTGTCAAACTCCATTTGAGCTTGAATTTTGGTAAAATTTTAATTAACGTAATAACACACACACAAATCATCGCTGTCGGACGGAAGCCTTGTATGTCCAAAACTGTTACTTTTCAGGAAACGAAAGATAACCTGTTTTTTCCCCAAAATAATTTCCAAGCTCTTTTAATGCTTTTCATTGGTTAAATATTTGTAAAACACATTGACAGATGTAAAGGGTGACCAATAGCATTGAAAATATGGAGATATAAAATATGGATTCTGCCTGATACATTGTTGCTGTCGGGATGGAAACCTTGTATCTCGATATTTATATTATAATAAATAATTAATTTTATAACTAAAATAAATGTATTTATTTTGTCAGGTCTGCGACACAATCTTGGTCCACACCACAGAAAGGTTATCCTTTACCGACCACCTTGTAAGTGCCACGCTGCTACAAGGAGAGATGTTTCAACAGCATGGCCATACATTCCCTGTTGAGGCTCTGAACATCACTGTCAGGGCATTCCCTATGTTAAATAAGGCGAAGCTGAAGACTGAACTGTCTCTCATTTATGAGAGTCCAGAATTCAAGGGCTTCTGTGGTGCACTGGCGCTGTACCAGGTTTTGCTGAAGTACAACCTCCAGGATACTTTTTCAGAGACTGTTGCTCTGTTGAACATCCTCATAACCACTCCCATGACAACTGCTGAAGCTAAGAGGTGTTTCTCAACCTTAAAGAGAATCAAGACATTCCTGAGAAATGTAATGGGACGGGAACGTCTGAATGCAATGGCTATGCTTTCCATGGAGAGGGAACTAGTCAGGAACATGCCTGCTTTCAATGAGAGAGTAATTGATCACTTTGCTACTTTGAAAGAGAGAAGAGCAAAATTTCAGTATAAGTAAGCAGTGTATTAAGCGAGTAATGTGATGTAAGCAGTGTAATAATAGTGAGTATAGAAACAAACAAGGAGATGTATTGTAAGAGTCACTTTATTTTTCATTAATATTAAAGTAGTGAAGTTGCCTTTACATGCTTAAGCTGTTAATTTATCCATTGCATGGGTGGACCTTATCCTTATCAATCATCCAAACATTTGCCCCCCCTGAGAGATTTTGCAGGAGCCGCCACTGGTCATCACTCTTTTTTTCAATTGAGCGAGTTCAGAGCGCTCGTCCCTGCTGATGTTGCTAATGGGTTTCTTGGCGTTGTTGAGGATGGTGGCGATTTCAGATCTTTCTACGTCTGCTGGGATGTGTCCCAACCCTTTGAGGGCTACGTCAACCTGGGCAATGGTATCATCCTCTGCCTTGTGCCAATATGCTCAAGTAGTGCCAAATCTTTCTTACGTCTTTGTCAAGCCATTTTTATTAGGTCTTTCTCTGTTTCCGGTTCCTTCCATTTTTATTAAATCCTTTATATTAAGTTCGCTTGCTTGCTTGCGTGCTTGCTTGCTTGCGTGCTTGCGCGCTTACGACCGTGCAAATCTTTCGGTCGTTTTTAAACCCACTTCCCGTGATCCAATCGAGCTGACATTTTCCACACAGACTCGTTGTGTGTGACAATTAATTTTCGTGAATTTTTTTTAAATCCTTTATATTAAGTTCGCTTGCTTGCTTGCTTGCGTGCTTGCTTGCGTGCTTGCTTGCGTGCTTGCTTGCGTGCTTGCTTGCGTGCTTGCTTGCGTGCTTGCTTGCGTGCTTGCTTGCGTGCTTGCTTGCGTGCTTGCTTGCGTGCTTGCTTGCGTGCTTGCTTGCGTGCTTGCTTGCGTGCTTGCTTGCGTGCTTGCTTGCTTGCTTACGACCGTGCAAATTTTCGGTCGTTTTTTAACCCACTTCCCGTGATCCAATCGAGCTGACATTTTCCACACAGACTCGTTGTGCCAGACAATTATTGTTCGTGAAAAAAAATTCCCAAAATTTTACACTTTTTAGGCAAAATTTTTTTATTTTACATATATTCAAATAGAACTCATTCATCGCTTTGGCTGAACGTCACAGTATAAGAGCCCAGAGCGTAACCCCTCCACAGGCCGTGGCGGAGTAGCGCAGTTGGTAGCGCCCTCGCTTCCCATGCCAAAAGTCGTGGGATCGATCCCTGCGTCCTCCACAGGCGAATATATTTTAAATCCTTTATATTAAGTTCGCTTGCTTGCTTAGGACCGTGCAAATATTTCGCTCGTTTTTTAACCCACTTCCCGTGATCCAATCGAGCTGACATTTTCCACACAAACTCGTTGTGTGTGACAATTAATTTTCGTGAAATTTTTTTTCCAAAATTTTACACTGTTTAGGGAAAACAAATTAAATATTTAATTACCAATTGCTTAATACTGGCAGACAATCATCTGACCCATAGATTGCAGCCATCTCAAGCCAGAGGACGAGAGGACTCTAGCCGCCACGCATATAAAGGATTTAGAGTGAAAAACTTTGTTTTTACGGGTTTACTTGTTATAAACGACATCACTTTTAAGTATCCTGTTGTCATCATGAGACCTCCAAGGGATCATGTTTGCATTAACCACAATACCTGTGGTCAAAATGCAAAAAAAACAGGACTCTGATAATATATGCACTGTCCTTGAAATTGATTGGACAACACCAGAGACAGCTTGATTTAGAGCCCAGTCTCATAAGGTGTTTGACCAGATGACGCCATAAGGCGCACAACTCAAAGACAACGCACCATCAGAGTATTGAGAGCTCGGGGTAAGCATTTACATCATGAGACCTCCTTTGCCAGTAGCAAAATATAATAATAGGTTTATTATAATAATATAATAATGTGTTTATTATTATATTTTGCTACTGGCAAAGGAGGTATCATGATGTAAATGCTCTGAGTTGTGCGCCTTTTGGCGTCATCTGGTCGAACACCATATGAGACTGGGCTCTAATAAAAACTGTCTCTGGTGTGGACCAATACATTTCAAGGACAATTGCATACATTATCAGAGTGCTGTTTTTTGTCTGATATCAGAAAATGGGCCAGTTTGTAGGTAGGTGAGTTGATAGTGGAAACAATGGGCCGAAGTTCTTAAGAAGACCATAGAATCTGGGTGGTCTAGTAGCAGAAGGTTTTAGGGAGAGCCGTTTGACTGGTTCGATTCGAGAAGTCGAACTGGTAATGATATTGTTCGTTTTTGTAGTCAGGCTATTTGTAGGATCTTTGTTGATTGTGGTGTAACTATATGTGGTTTTATCTATGATGACAGTAGCATTAACCTTGTCTTCCGAGAGGATGACTATGTCATCTCTCTTTTTCCATTTTGCGAGTTCAGAGCGCTCGTCTTTGCTGATGTTACTAATGGGTTTCTTAGCATTTTTAAGGATGGTGGCAATTTCAGATCTCACAACGTCTGTCGGGATGTGTCCCAAGCCTTTGAGGGCTACGTCGACCTGGGAGATTATATCATCCACTGGGATATGTTTAGGGGTGACTGCGAAATTCAACCATTTAGCTAGTACCGATTTTAGGATGTCGGAAATTGGGATGTTACTCTGATTGATGACAATCTTGTTAACATCTAAATTTTGAACGTATGGATCTGGCTTCTTTTTTGACAGGAGGTTGAATTTAGCGATCAAGTTAACTTTACATTTGGTTTCCATTGAATTAGCAGAGGAGACTGTCATGTAATCTACATGGTCCCAATCAGAAGTGGACATCTTATCTGTTAATTTTAAGTGTGATTGTAAGAGAGTCTTGTCTAAATTATCAAGTTCAAATCGGAGCAATCTTATTCTCTCTGAGATTAGTGACTAAAAATATTACTATTATTCTATGGCACTACATATGTAATGAAACGACTTCCGAGATGCAACTTGTAGAGGGTTTCTTATTTATTGCTAGACTTTTAGGACAGGGTCATGGAATAACAAGCACTGAGTTACTGCTAGCTTAGCCATGCATACAGCCACATTGGCAATTAACACTATACAGGGTGTTTCAAAAAGATGGACCCAATTTCAAAGATATAGCGATTACAAATCGGGTCCATCTCTTTAAACACCCTGTATAGCTGACTGAGTATATAGCGATGGCGAAGATAAAGACTGTATAGCCGGCTGGCTATGCAGCGAAGACGACAAAGAAATTGCAGCGTGAGGTGTGGGAAGCTGTAAGCCCCAGGCTACTTTAGGCTCGCCTTCCCATCAACCAGAGGCGAGGAGTGGTGGTCGTAGTTACTTATGCCCCCACCGAAGACGAACATCCGTGGAGGGATGCAGGCAAGGCCGATGAGACAGCTGCCTTCTATGACCTGTCACAGGTGCTGGCTAAAGTTGCCCCTCAGGATAGACTCATCTTGTTGGGTGACTTCAATGCCCGAGTTGGTCATGATGCTGGCACCTGGTCTGGAGTGATTGGAAGACATGGGCCAGATCAACTCAATAACAACGGTTGGAGGCTGCTAGATTTTTGTACAGCCCATGGGCTTGTAATTACAAACACGCTGTTCAGGCATCGGCGCATCCACACAACATCATTGATGCCTGCTGGATCCAAGCAAGAACATCTGCTGGACTGCATAGTGACGGAACAGCGGATGTGGGCCCATGTCCTTGACACCAGGACCTACCATGGAGCTGATCTGCCCACTGACCATCGACTTGTCATCTGTAAGAAGTGCCTGCCATTCTTCCACTCCGGTGGTGAGTGTACACCCAGGACCCCATTCAAACTCATAGTGGCATGGTCTCAGCCAGCTGATGAAAGTTGCAAGCGAGAATTTCATCATTGCTTGCGGCTGGGGTTGGCATCGTCCCCCATTCCTCCTGATGTCGAGTGGAAATGGGCGAAGTTCAGGACTGTGGCTCATGCAGCTGCAATGGTTGCTTTGGGTGCACGGTACAGACCTCCTCAGATACCCTGGCTGACAGAGGAGGTGTTCAGGCTTGCTGATAAAAAGCGACAGGCCCACTCTCATCGTCTACAGGATCCTACGTCAGAGAATGAGGAGGCTTATCGCAGCCTTCGCTCGGAGGTTCAGAGAGCTGTGAGGTGCTGCAAGGATGGTTGGTGGTAGTGGGTTGCTGAGGAGATGGAGTCTGCCTCAATGGCTCGCGATTACAAATCTCTCTTTAATTCCATCAAAAAAGTAACCTGCAGTGCCACACCTATTACTATCATTCAGGGAAATAACGGTGGTCCAATCTCCAACCCCCAGAATCAGGTTTACAGATTTGCTAAGCATTTCTATGAGGTTTTCAGGGAGGGGAAATCTCTCAGCCTGGAAAAAATCATGGGACAAAGTGGGGATGACTATGCTGAGGCTGCTGTGCCATAAATATTGGAAGAAGAAGTCACCCTTTGTGAGTGGCTGGCTGAGGTGCCATCTGTTAAAGAAGTACTGAAGGCGATCCAGAGCCTGAGACCAGGAAATGCACTGGGCAGAGATGATCTCCCAAGCGAAATGCTGAGGGAGGGTGGCGTTTGTGCACAGTCTATACTACTATACGGGTTCTGCAGGATTGGAAGGATGCCCTGGTGGTCCCCCTCTTAAAGAAAAGGTACCGCACAGACTGTAACAACTAGAGGGCATCTCACTCCTCAGTGTGCCGGGAAAAGTCCTGGCAAGGATTATACAACATCGCCTTGCTAGGCACGCTGAGGGGAGGCTTTTGGAGCCCCAATGCGGTTTCAGGAAAGGGCCATATTTTCTGTCCGTCCGCTACAGCAGAGGTGGAGGTAATTCCAACAAGACCTACATCTCTACTTTATTGACCGGTCAAGGCCTATGATACCATCAGTAGGCCTGGGCGCTGGGTTGTTCTTCGTGCTTTCGGAGTCCATCTCTACGGGTCCTCTATTCATATGCTGTGAAGATAGCCCATTCCCCCAAACGTCACTAGTTACATTTTCTTTTAATGCAGTTGTATTGATAAACATCTTCAGAAAATCTTGCCTGATCATTCCATGACCTTAGCCGTACATCAATTATTAATCGTAATTTTAGCTGCAAAACCCAGTTGTTTACGTTACTTTTTTTTTAGAAACACAATCCATGTGCACACGAAGACACATCCTATGTTTAAGTACTAATACGGATTGTGCATCAAAACTCGATTTCCTAGAACATTATGCTCCAGCGTTCAAACGTTCAACATTAGCCAACCCACTTTGACCAGCTTGTAGAAGTGGAGTCAAATGACCTTCACAGGACCAGGAGGCCCTCATCAAGCTCGGGCTCAACAAAAGGGCTGTGCGTGCACTTGTCACCAGAAAAGCAGATTCGTCCGGAAGTAAGAACGTCAGGTCTCCAAACCTTTCCAGTCGAGTCTCAGCTGGCAAACACCGAGCAATGAACTAAGCACAATGTACCATGGTCAATTGTTCGCTGGCATTTAGAAAATGTGTTTAGACAGTTTTCTCTCAGACAGAAAACCTACAAGAGTGGGGTTGAGGGATAGGGAATAAGCTGGGAGAAGGAGGGGATGGGGTACGAGAAAGGTAGTTGGCAGTGCAGTACAACCTGAACAAATATGCAGTTTATAAACTTTTACGTATGCAAGGCCGTTCTCTTTGAACGTAACTCGAACTTGTTAGGCAATGGAGGTGCTCACCAGCTCCTAATGATAAGCGGCCACAGTTAGCCGGGTTATAGAGAAAGGGATATCCACGTCACACGAAACATACAACTTTTTAAAATCTGCTTCATTCAAAAAATGTCAATTGTTTACAGGAGACATTTTATTTGGTCTACACGCTCGTTTTCAGGAGAGCATTGCTACTAAATAGTGTTTAGTGAGGTCCAATATTCATGAGAGTGTGTTCACGTGAGCAACTATTTGATAATGCTCAAAATAAAAGATACTTCGCGAGGAAAACACGACAATATTCTAACAGACATGGTCACAAATCGCTTTCTTTCGTGCATTTCCACTACAGCAGAGGTGGAGGAAATTCCAACAAGACCTACATCTCTGCTTTATTGACCGGTCAAGGCCTATGATACCATCAGTAGGCCTGGGCTCTGGGTTGTTCTTCGTGCTTTCGGAGTCCATCTCTACGGGTCCTCTATTCATATGCTGTGAAGATAGCCCATTCCCCCAAACGTCACTAGTTACATTTTCTTTTAATGCAGTTGTATTGATAAACATCTTCAGAAAATCTTGCCTGATCATTCCATGACCTAAGCCGTACATCAATTATTAATCGTAATTTTAGCTGCAAAACCCAGTTGTTTACGTTACTTTTTTTTGAGAAACACAACCATGTGCACACGAACACACATCCTATGTTTAAGTACTAAGACGGATTGTGCATCATAACCCAATTGTCAGAACATTATGCTCCAGCGTTCAAACGTTCAAAATTAGCCAACCCACTTTGACCAGCTTGTAGAAGTGGAGTCAAATGACCTTCACAGGACCAGGAGGCCCTCATCAAGCTATAGCTCGACAAAAGGGCTGTGCGTGCACATGTCACCAGAAAAGCAGATTCGTCCAGAAGCAAGAACGTCAGGTCTCCAAACCTTTTCCGTCCAGTCTCAGCTCGCAAGAACCGAGCAATGAACTAAGCACAATGTCCCATGGCCAATTGTTCGTTGACATTTAGCGTGGCCTTTACCACAAATGTGAATGTGTTTACATATTGACTTAAAGCTATCGTGACTGCAGGAATTCATATTCTTTTGGTCTTTTGTTAAAGTCTCGTAAATAGGTTCAAATAAAATAACAAAAAACAACGACGTTTTGATCACAACTCAAGCGATCGCCATCAGGAGGAAAGATCTAATAGTTTTGCGACAATGAGAGCTTGGGGATGAGCAGCTACATTATGGGACCCCTTTGCCAGTATCAAAATATAAGAAGAAAATTTTCACTTTTTTTGGGCAACGAAACAGGTGTTAAGATGTTAAAACACCAAACTGAAACCTTTTGCAAGGAATCATGTCTGGCATACGTTTGGTGAAAATACGAACAAAAAACATGCTCTGACAGTTTATGCAGTATCGGTACCAATCAGTTTCAAAGACAATGCATAAACTGTCAGAGTATGTTTTTGGTTTGTATGTTTACGACAAATATTGTGGTTAATGCAGACATGCGTAATTGCAAAAGGTTTCAGTTTGGTGTTTTAATATCTTAACACCTGTTTCGTTGCCAAAAAAGGGGGAAAAATCTATTCTTATAACAGAGTTGTCCTTGATGAAATGTATCAGCAATATTTAATGACATTTATTTTTAAATCCTTTATATTAAGTTCACTTGCTTGCTTGCTTGCGCGCTTACGACCGTGTAAATCTTTCGGTCGTTTTTTAACCCACTTCCCGTGATCCAATCGAGCTGACATTTTGCACACAGACTCGTTGTGCATGACAATTTATTTTTGTGAAATTTTTTTTCTCCAAAATGTTACACTTTTTAGGAATTTTTTTTTATATTTAATTACCTATTGCTTAATGGTGGCAGGCAATCATCTGACCCATAGGTGGCAGCCATCTCAAGCCAGAGGACGAGAGGACTCTAGCCGCCACGCATATAAAGGATTTATAGTGAAAAACTTTGTTTTTACGGGTTAATTCGCTTTCTTTCGTGCATTTCTAGGCGGGACCTCGGAGGTGCGGATATCCATTACAGCCAAGTGTTATTAAATTAACTTTGTACGATTAGGTATGTAAAACAAATCACACTAATCAGCTCAGTCTTAATTCGCAAGCAAATGAACAACAAGAGATAAAAAATTAACCCGTAAAAACCTTATCGTACAAAGTTAATTTAATAACTTGGCTGTAATGGATATCCGCACCTCCGAGGTCCCGCCTAGAAATGCACGAAAGAAAGCGAATTAACCCGTAAAAACAAAGTTTTTCACTATAAATCCTTTATATGCGTGGCGGCTAGAGTCCTCTCGTCCTCTGGCTTGAGATGGCTGCCACCTATGGGTCAGATGATTGCCTGCCACCATTAAGCAATTGGTAATTAAATATAAAAAAAAAAATTCCTAAAAAGTGTAACATTTTGGAGAAAAATAATTCACGAAAATAAATTGTCACGCACAACGAGTCTGTGTGCAAAATGTCAGCTCGATTGGATCACGGGAAGTGGGTTAAAAAACGACTGAAATTTTGCACGGTCCCAAGCAAGCAAGCAAGTGAACTTAATATAAAGGATTTAAAAATGGATATGTATTTCCCCCTTTCGTCCCCTCTGCTTTATCAATGTTGATTCCTGTCACCAAAGTACACTGATTTCAAACTCTCTTCGATCAGTACAACGACGGATTGTGCATCATAACCCAATTGTCTAGAACATTATGCTCCAGCGTTCAAAGTTCAACATTAGCCAACCCACTTTGACCAGCTTGTAGAAGTGGAGTCACGTGACCTTCACATTACCAGGAGGCCCTTATCAAGATATGGCTCAACAAAAGGGCTGTGCGTGCACTTGTCACCAGAAAAGCAGATTCTGCTGGAATAAAAAAAAATCAAGATATGATCTCTAGAGATGTTTTGTGCAGGATCAGGTTGCACACGTGTTTTGTTTTTGCTCTCTGTTATCTAACATTGTCCGCCATGAACAGGGTCCTGTGGGTGTTACGCAGAAAATACATCAGGGTGGTGGTGAGGAAATGGAAAATGGTGGGATAGAAAGGAAGTGAGGGATACAGGTCATATAAGTCAATTGAGCAGTGAATAACTGCCTCACCTTCACTTGTTTTTAAGTGCTTGACAAACCTTGCCATTTGTTTAGCTTAAGTCATGGTGTAGCTCACAATGGAACACAAATGTTGACATCTGTCTGCGAAACAGACACAAACAAAACTCATGTTTACTCTTTTTCCTTGCCATGTTTCCAATTTTGTGCACGTAAATAAAATCATTTTATAACATTACATTCAAAATCCTTTTTTATCATGTGAAGTTACATTTGAAGCCAGGAATGAGTCACTCAGTGCATGTTTTTGTTCGTGTTAAGTAGATAAAAAGAACTAACCTCTATTCTGAAGTCCATTCTCTTCCTCTTTACCTCTGCACTCATTCCCATCGCTTCCCTGCCTTTTCTTCACCCCTAAAGTAAACTCTGTCGTGGTCACTCATTCCTCAACCCTTGCACGCCCCCACGATGTAAACCATTATCTTCCGTCCCTCTTATCTAAGCCATGTCAAGCGCGTTTAGTGAAGGCCCTCTATAAATATAAAATAAGATATCACAATGTTCCAGCAACATCTTATGAATGTAGTGTATAGTGCAGGTGTGTAGTGTATAGTGTTACAATCCTCGGCAAGGCCATCTTCTTCACGAGAAGAAATTCACAAAAAATGTCGTTTTCAAATAAGTCTTCCAGATGTAAAATGATGCAAGCTTTTAATGAAGAAATACAATTATCCAATTCAAACATAATACAATTAAAAGTTTTTCATTTTAAACTTAAAAACGGAGCATCGGGAGTTTGCGTGAATGCGTCGCTCATGTGCAATTTTTTTCGTTACTTTCCTGGCCCAAGGCCGTAAATGGTTGTGAGGGGGCTGCAGGCGGTCAGGCTTGCTTCACCCCATGGTTGTGAACATCCAGACGTTATTCGACATGGACCATTTCTTGTCCGAGTTCCCCAACAAATAAGACGTCATGCAAAATTCGAATGAGTGTTGCTGTGGAGAATGTATCTACTAGATGTGCTCTGCCTTGTAACCGAATACAAATCTGTACCAAAAATGCATTTCAAATGTGCTCTTAAAATTACCTCCTTGCTATTCTTGGATCTTTCGGAAGTCGCGTAGCAGGGAAATAATAATAAAACACAATAAAAATCTCACGACGTTTCGGCCACAACGCAAGCAGCCGTCCTCAGGTAAAGAACAGGTCTGTCGGAAAGACACCATCTGCTTAACAGTGTATGTACAACATACTAATGCACCTTCAAAACGAGTAGGCCATTGCATGCTGGCATCTGGGTCAAAATTGATCAAATTCTAAACATTACCTACAAACTCCACAACTAAGATGCCACATCAACCATCGCCCCCTACTGACAGGCTCTTGTCCACATGCAGGCCGGTGCAGGGCCACCACCTTGTGCCACACAGGAGCAGCTGCTACCTGGGGATGCTCTTCGAGTGTTTGAAACGAGATACGATACAAAACTCCGAGTTGCCGAGGCGATTAAGCAAGCACCATATAAATGCAATTGATAACTCTGTGTATGCTTGGGAGCTTATTGGCTCCCGGCTCCTGGTTAGAGATCTACCCAACACACAGGTCCACACAGACTGGCCGCTCTTACTCTGCAAGTTGAACCTAGGAATTGAGTGTTCAACTTCACATTCTTGTCATTAAAAGCCTGTGACAAAGGTGCATCTATTGGAGCGACATCGTCACTGGCTTACACATCTACCGGGTCTCCATTTGACTTTGTATTGTCTCGGAGGAAGTCCACCCACACCTCCACTTCCACAAACTGCTGGGAGTCGCCTCGCTCTGCCTCACAGTCAGAATTCTCCTCCTGCTTCACGTTGCCTCCATCGATGTGAAGGTCCGATTTTGGAGTTGACTCTTCATCTTCACATTTTACCTTCACTTCTTCACTCTTCACCATCACTTCTTCACATTTCACCTTCACCTCTTCAAATTTCACCTTCACCTTTAAAAGTGTCCAAGCTGGGATTTTCTTCCAGTTCTTGTTTGATGAGGGATGGGCTCATTGCGGCACTTTGACTTTCACAAGCTGATTTCAGACTCCACTCCTTGTGGATTTTATGATGCTTGTGTGTTCTCTGGTGTCTTTGAACATGTGATGACTGTGCAAACGCCTTCCCGCACACACTGCACTTGAAGGGTTTCTCTCTCGTGTGTGTTCTCTGGTGTGCTACAATATGAGATGAACGTTCAAATGCCTTCCCCCACACACTGCACTTTAAGGGTTTCTCTCCCGTGTGTATTCTCTTGTGTGCTACAAGATGAGATGAAAGTAAAAACGCCTTCCCACACACACTGCACTTGAAGAGTTTCTCTCCCGTGTGTGTTCTCTGGTGTGCTACAAGATGAGATGAATGTGTAAACGCCTTTCCACACACACTGCACCTGAAGGGTCTCTCTCCCGTGTGTGTTCTCTGGTGTACATGAAGAGTTGATGAATTTGAAAATGCCTTTCCACACACAGTGCACTTGAAGGGTTTCTCTCCTGTGTGTGTTCTCTGGTGTATCACAAGAGTAGATGAATGTGAAAATGCCTTCCCACACACACTGCACTTGAAGGGTTTCTCTCCTGTGTGTGTTCTCTGGTGTATTACAAGAGTAGATGAATGTGAAAATGCCTTCCCACACACACTGCACTTGAAGGGTTTCTCTCCTGTGTGTGTTCTCTGGTGTATTACAAGAGTAGATGAATGTGAAAATGCCTTCCCACACACAGTGCAGTTGAAGGGTTTCTCTCCCGTGTGTGTTTTCTGATGTACATGCAGAGATAAGGAATCTGAAAACGGCTTCCCGCACCAAGTACACTTGAAAGGTTTCTCTTCTGTGCGAGTTCTCTGGTGTTTTTTAAGAGTAGATGAACGTGTAAACGCCTTTCCACACACACTGCACCTGAAGGGTCTCTCTCCCGTGTGTGTTCTCTGGTGTACATGAAGAGTAGATGAATCTGAAAACGCCTTCCCACACACAGTGCATTTGAAGGGTTTCTCTCCTGTGTGTGTTCTCTGGTGTTTTTTTAAAACAGATGACCATGACAATTCTTTCCCACACAAAGTGCATTTGAATCGTTTCTCTCCCGTGTGTGTTCTCTGGTGGACATGAAGAGAAGATGAAAATGAAAACGTCTTCCCGCACAGAGTGCACTTGAAGGGTTTCTCTCCCGTGTGTGTTCTCTGGTGTACTTGAAGAGAAAAGGAATCTGAAAACGTCTTCCCGCACCGAGTGCACTTGAAGGGTTTATCTCCTGTGTGAGTTCTCTGGTGTTTTTTAAGAGTAGATGAATGTGCAAACGCCTTCCCACACACACTGCACTTGAAGGGTCTCTCTCCCGTGTGTGTTCTCTGGTGCTGTGTCAAATGTCCAGGATGATCCGTACTGAATGCACACCGGTCGCATTGATGCCTTTTTGCACCGAGCCGCGACGAGTGTCTTTGCTCCATCAGACCAATTCTGCAGAGGAAGCGACAGCTGCAGACAGAAAAAAAGTTATATCCACGTCAGTATCGATGCACAGAGGAATGCATATTTACACAGTAACACATGACTTATAAGTCGACACTTATTCATATATTCATGATATAGTGAAAAAGTTTCCCAAATTCATCACACGGGCTGTTATGGCACACAATGAGAGGGCAAATGATTATAACCATGCCTGGAAGCCCTCGTATCTTCAAAATTAATGTTAACCCAAAACTCCGAGCACACAATTTCGGCTGTCTGGCTTCAAAATGAATGTTTATGAAAGCTAAATTTAGCTGACATAGCAAAGGGTGTTGAAAATAATACTATTTGTGTTCTGCACAAATGCATAAATTAATGTTCAATCGCAACTTAGAGGTGTGAAGCCAGGCACAGATGTCCTTGATTGCTGTGATGAACAGTTCCGACTTTAGCTGCAAGTGTGCTGTGATAAAATCCAGACTCTAACCTTACAAAGACTTCCAGAGGAAAACAAAAATAAACTACTGTTTTGATATAACGACCGTGCTCAATAGAGTTAATAGACTTTACTGCAAATACAAACTTCATACTGTCGCATATTCAGAGGCGGAGTCAGGATTTTCAGGTGGGGGGGGGGGGGGGTAACACCTCCAGCAATGAAAAATGATAGTTGTTAGTAAGGAGTTGTTAGTAACATTGTCATCTTACTTGCAACAGCAGTACGTTGCCGTACACTCATTGATATGCTAATTCTCACTGCCCCCTCCCTCTCTCCGTCCCTGCCCCCCCCCTCTATATTTAAGGGACCGTCACAGAAACGACCCCTCTCTTTGTGCCGATTTGTGTCCTCTCTCTGTGTGCCGTTGTGATGTCTGTCTGCTTGTATGTCTGTCTATAGTTTTCTAGTTAGATTTTTGTTGCTATTTCTTTTATACCTGATGATGATTGCTTGTGTTGCAATCGAAACGTCGTAATATGTTATTTTAATTTATTATTTTATTTTTAGACGTGACTTAACCGAAAATAACCAAAGAGTAACTAAGGACTTGTCCCTTGCTTTTTATTCGACGCGTGTGATTAGCATCGCGCTCACTGAAGGTGTTGATGCCTTCAGGAAAGTCGTGTACTGTAGACGCAACTGCGCACAATTTTGCGAGTCGCTTGTAACTGCTTTGCCGTTACTTATTGCCAATTATGGACACGGACTGTTGTCCTCTTAGAGTCCCTGGCACGTAATAACATGCCACACGGTGGCGGTGGGGGTCGCAAAATGCTGATTTATATATATATAAAAAAGGGAAATTTGTGAATGTGTCTGTTATAAATGTTTAGCATACTTCCCGACATGCAACAAACTTAAAAAATGGCATGTGGATAGCTTCCAGACTGTACACAATGCATGCTTGCTGACATCACCCCCCCCCCCCCCCAAACACTCCACGTAGGCCGTGTTTTAATCCAAGACAAGAATCCAAGTCCCGGGCAAAGCCGGGTAGTGAAGCTAGTTACTAATAAACCCCAATGATCGTTGGGGGGGCACGTGCCACCCCACCCCCACTGGCTGAAGCACTGTCACACACTGGCATGGTTCACAGGTGGTGGTGTGTCCAGACCAACGCCTGGCCACCTTCACCTGCTCAGTATTAATGCTTCCTCACTCAACCAAGTAATTCATTGAGGATCAACCAACACAGCCGAGGCTGCGTGTCTCTCTCTCTCTCTCCCAGTGGTCGCATTGATTTCCTTCCCAATCCCCGGGTTTCCCCTCCACATGTCTAGAGTGAACACTACCACGTGTCTAGAGTGAACACCGCCACGCGTCTAGAGTGAACACCGCCAAGCGTCTAGAGTGAACACCGCCACGCGTCCAGAGTGAACACCGCCACGCGTCTAGAGTGAACACCGCCACGCGTCTAGAGTGAACACCGCCACGCGTCTAGAGTGAACACCGCCACGCGTCTAGAGTGAACACCGCCACGCGTTTAGAGTGAACACCGCCACGCGTCTAGAGTGAACACCGCCACGCGTCTAGAGTGAACACCGCCACGCGTCTAGAGTGAACACCGCCACGCGTCCAGAGTGAACACCGCCACGCGTCCAGAGTGAACACCGCCACGCGTCTAGAGTGAACACCGCCACGCGTCCAGAGTGAACACCGCCACGCGTCCAGAGTGAACACCGCCACGCGTCTAGAGTGAACACCGCCACGCGTCTAGAGTGAACACCGCCACGTGTCCAGAGTGAACACCGCCACGCGTCCAGAGTGAACACCGCCACGCGTCTAGAGTGAACACCGCCACGCGTCCAGAGTGAACACCGCCACGCTGTTGACAAGCCTCGCCTTGTTATTGTTGTGGGCAGGTCGCTTGAGAGAGATACGTGAGAGAGAAAGACACGGGGAGAGAGAGACACGGGGAGAGAGAGAGACACGGGGAGAGAGAGACACGGGGAGAGAGAGACACGGGGAGAGAGACACGGGGAGAGAGAGAGACACGGAGAGAGAGACACGGGGAGAGAGAGACACGGGGAGAGAGACACGGGGGGAGAGAGACACGGGGAGAGAGACACGGGGAGAGAGAGACACGGGGAGAGAGACACGGGGGGAGAGACACGGTGAGAGAGACACGGGGAGAGAGAGACACGGGGAGAGAGACACGGGGGGAGAGACACGGTGAGAGAGAGACACGGGGAGAGAGACGGGGAGAGAGAGACACGGGGAGAGAGAGACACGGGGAGAGAGACACGGGGAGAGAGAGAGACACGGGAAGAGAGACACGGAGAGAGAGACACGGGGAGAGAGAGACACGGGGAGAGAGAGACACGGGGAGAGAGACACGGGAAGAGAGAGAGACACGGGGAGAGAGACACGGAGAGAGAGACACGGGGAGAGAGAGACACGGGGAGAGAGAGAGACACGGGAAGAGTGACACGGAGAGAGAGACACGAGGAGAGAGAGACACGGGGAGAGAGAGACACGGGGAGAGAGAGACACGGGGAGAGAAAGAGACACGGGAAGAGAGAGAGACACGGAGAGAGACACGGGGAGAGAGAGACACGGGGAGAGAGAGACACGGGGAGAGAAAGAGACACGGGAAGAGAGAGAGACACGGGGAGAGAGACAAGGGGAGAGAGAGAGACACGGGGAGAGACACGGGGAGAGAGACACGGGGAGAGACACGGGGAGAGACATGGGGAGAGAGACATGGGGAAAGAGACACGGGGAGAGAGAGACACGGGGAGAGAGACACGGGGGGAGAGACACGGGGAGAGAGACACGGGGAGAGAGAGAGACACGGGGAGAGACACGGGGAGAGACATGGGGAGAGAGACACGGGGAAAGAGACACGGGGAGAGAGAGAGACACGGGGAGAGAGACACGGGGGTAGAGACACGGGGAGAGAGACACGGGGAGAGAGAGAGACACGGGGAGAAACATTGGGAGAGAGACACGGGGAAAGAGACACGGGGAGAGAGACACGGGGAAAGAGACACGGGGAGAGAGACACGGGGGGAGAGACACGGGGAGAGAGAGACACGGGTAGAGAGAGAGACACGGGGAGAGAGACACGGGGAAAGAGACACGGGGAGAGAGACAAGGGGGGAGAGACACGGGGAGAGAGAGACACGGGGAGAGAGACACGGTGAGAGAGAGACACGGGGAGAGAGAGACACGGGGAGAGAGACACGGTGAGAGAGAGAGACACGGGGAGAGAGAGACACGGGGAGAGACACGGGGAGAGAGAGAGACACGGGGAGAGAGAGACACGGGGAGAGAGATACGGGGAGAGAGAGAGACACGGAGAGAGAGACACGGGGAGAGAGAGACACGGGGAGAGAGACACGGGGGGAGAGAGACACGGGGAGAGAGACACGGGGAGAGAGAGACACGGGGAGAGAGACACGGGGGGAGAGACACGGTGAGAGAGACACGGGGAGAGAGAGACACGGGGAGAGAGAGACACGGGGAGAGAGACACGGGGAGAGAGACACGGGGAGAGAGAGAGAGACACGGGGAGAGAGACACGGGGAGAGAGACACGGGGAGAGAGACACGGGGAGAGAGATACACGGGGAGAGAGAGAGAGAGAGACACGGGGAGGGTAGTGTATAGTAGATGCTGATGATGATGCTGATGATGCTGATGATGCTGATGATGATGCTGATGATGCTGATGCTGATGATGCTGATGATGCTGATGATGATGCTGATGATGCTGATGATGATGCTGATGATGATGATGACGATGATGACGATGATGATGCTGATGATGCTGATGATGCTGATGATGATGATGATGCTGATGATGCTGATGATGATGCTGATGATGATGTTGATGATGCTGATGCTGATGATGCTGATGATGCTGATGATGATGCTGATGATGCTGATGATGATGATGACGATGATGATGACGATGATGATGACGATGATGATGACGATGATGACGCTGATGATGCTGATTGTATCTGCAGGATGACGATGATGATGCTGATGATGCTGATTGTATCTGCAGGATGACGATGATGATGACGATGATGATGCTGATGATGATGATTGTATCTGCAGGATGATGATGATGATGCTGATTGTATCTGCAGGATGACGATGATGACGACGACGACGACGATGACGACGTGGATTTGTCTAAGTACGCCCTGGACGACGATGAGGAGGTGGAGGGCGTGAAGGAGGTGGACAAGGTGGACACTTAGGACAAGCAGGGAGACAAGGTGGACAAGCAGGGAGACAAGGTGGACAAGCAGGGAGACAAGTTGGACAAGCAGGGAGACAAGGTGGACAAGCAGGGAGACAAGGTGGACAAGCAGGTAGACAAGTTGGACAAGCAGGGAGACACTGACGATGCAGAGAAAGACGGAAAAGGGTGAGTGGGTGGGTGAGTGGGTGGGTGAGTGAGTGAGTGAGTGAGTGGGTGGGTGAGTGGGTGGGTGAGTGGGTGAGTGGGTGGGTGAGTGGGTGAGTGGGTGAGTGAGTGGGTGGGTGAGTGGGTGGTTGAGTGGGTGGGTGAGTAGGTGGGTGGGTGGGTGAGTGAGTGAGTGAGTGAGTGGGTGGGTGGGTGGGTGAGTGGGTGGGTGGTTGAGTGGGTGAGTGGGTGGGTGAGTGGGTGGGTGAGTGGGTGGGTGAGTGGGTGGGTGAGTGGGTGGGTGGGTGAGCGAGTGGGTGAGTGAGTGGGTGAGCGAGTGGGTGGGCGGGTGGGTGGGCGGGTGGGTGAGCGGGTGGGTGAGCGGGTGGGTGGGCGGGTGAGTGGGCGGGTGGGTGGGTGAGTGAGTGAGTGGGTGAGTGAGTGGGTGAGTGGGTGGGTGGGTGAGTGGGTGGGTGAGTGGGTGGGTGGGTGAGTGGGTGGGTGAGTGGGTGAGTGGGTGGGTGGGTAAGTGAGTGAGTGAGTGAGTGAGTGGGTGGGTGGGTGGGTGAGTGGGTGAGTGAGTCGGTGGGTGAGTAAGTGAGTGAGTGAGTGGGTGAGTGAGTGGGTGAGTGGGTGGGTGAGTGGGTGGGTGAGTGGGTGGGTGGGTGAGTGGGTGAGTGGGTGGGTGGGTGAGTGGGTGGGTGAGTGAGTGGTTGGGTGAGTGAGTGAGTGGGTGGGGGAGTGGGTGAGTGAGTGAGTGGGTGAGTGAGTGAGTGGGTGGGTGAGTGGGTGAGTGGTTGAGCGGGTGGGTGGGTGAGTGGGTGGGTGAGTGGGTGAGTGAGTGGGTGGGTGAGTGGGTGGGTGAGTAGGTGGGTGGGTGGGTGAGTGAGTGAGTGAGTGGGTGGGTGGGTGGGTGGTTGAGTGGGTGAGTGGGTGGGTTAGTGGGTGGGTGAGTGGGTGGGTGGGTGGGTGGGTGAGTGAGTGGGTGAGTGAGTGGGTGGGTGGGTGAGTGAGTGGGTGAGCGAGTGGGTGGGCGGGTGGGTGAGCGGGTGGGTGAGCGAGTGGGTGGGCGAGTGAGTGGGCGGGTGGGTGGGTGGGTGGGTGAGTGAGTGAGTGAGTGAGTGAGTGGGTGAGTGAGTGAGTGGGTGAGTGAGTGAGTGAGTGAGTGGGTGGGTGGGTGGGTGAGTGGGTGAGTGGGTGGGTGGGTGAGTGGGTGGGTGGGTGAGTGGGTGGGTGAGTGGGTGAGTGGGTGGGTGGGTGAGTGGGTGGGTGGGTGAGTGGGTGGGTGAGTGAGTGGGTGGGTGAGTGAGTGAGTGAGTGGGTGGGGGAGTGGGTGAGTGAGTGAGTGGGTGAGTGAGTGAGTGGGTGGGTGAGTGGGTGGGTGGGTTGGTGAGTGGGTGGGTGGGTGAGTGGGTGGGTGGTTGAGCGGGTCGGTGGGTGAATGGGTGGGTGAGTGGGTGAGTGAGTGGGTGGGTGAGTGGGTGGGTGAGTAGGTGGGTGGGTGGGTGAGTGAGTGAGTGGGTGGGTGGGTGAGTGGGTGGTTGAGTGGGTGAGTGGGTGGGTGAGTGGGTGGGTGAGTGGGTGGGTGAGTGGGTGGGTGGGTGAGTGGGTGGGTGAGTGAGTGGGTGAGCGAGTGGGTGGGTGGGTGGGTGAGCGGGTGGGTGAGCGGGTGGGTGAGTGGGTGGGTGAGCGGGTGGGTGAGCGGGTGGGTGAGCGAGTGGGTGGGCGGGTGAGTGGGCGGGTGGGTGGGTGTGTGGGTGGGTGTGTGGTGGGTGAGTGAGTGAGTGGGTGAGTGAGTGGGTGAGTGAGTGGGTGGGTGAGTGGGTGGGTAGGTGGGTGGGTGGGTGGGTGAGTGAGTGAGTGGGTGGGTGGTTGAGTGGGTGAGTGGGTGGGTGGGTGAGTGAGTGAGTGAGAGGGTGAGTGAGTGAGTGGGTGGGTGGGTGAGTAGGTGGGTGGGTGAGTGAGTGAGTGGGTGGGTGGGTGGTTGAGTGGGTGAGTGGGTGAGTGGGTGGGTGAGTGGGTGGGTGGGGTGGGTGAGTGAGTGGGTGGGTGAGTGAGTGGGTGAGCGAGTGGGTGGGCGGGTGGGTGGGCGGGTGGATGAGCGGGTGGGTGAGCGGGTGGGTGAGCGGGTGGGTGAGCGGGTGGGTGAGCGGGTGGGTGAGCGAGTGGGTGAGCGGCGGTGGGTGGGTGGGCGGGTGGGCGAGTGGGCGAGTGGGTGGGTGAGTGGATGGGTGGGTGGGTGGGTGGGTGAGTGGGTGGGTGGGTGAGTGGGTGGGTGAGTGGGTGAGTGGGTGAGTTGGTGGTTTGGTGAGTGAGTGAGTGAGTGGGTGGGTGGGTGGGTGAGTGGGTGGGTGGGTGGGTGGGTGGGTGGGTGAGTGGGTGGGTGGGTGGGTGAGTAGGTGAGTGAGTGAGTGAGTGGGTGAGTGGATGAGTGAGTGAGTGGGTGGGTGGGTGAGTGGGTGGGTGGGTGGGTGAGTGGGTGGGTGAGTGGGTGAGTGGGTGGGTGGGTGAGTGGGTGGGTGGGTGGGTCAGTGGGTGGGTGAGTGAGTGAGTGGGTGGGGGAGTGGGTGAGTGAGTGAGTGGGCGAGTGAGTGAGTGGGTGGGTGGGTGAGTGGGTGAGTGGGTGGGTGGGTGAGTGGGGTGGGTGGGTGGGTGAGTGGGTGGGTGAGTGGGTGAGTGGGTGCGTGGGTGAGTGGGTGGGTGGGTGGGTGGGTGAGTGGGTGGGTGAGTGAGTGGGTGGGTGAGTGAGTGAGTGAGTGGGTGGGGGAGTGGGTGAGTGAGTGAGTGGGTGAGTGAGTGAGTGGGTGGGTGAGTGTGTGGGTGGGTTGGTGAGTGGGTGGGTGGGTGAGTGGGTGGGTGGTTGAGCGGGTCGGTGGGTGAATGGGTGGGTGAGTGGGTGAGTGAGTGGGTGGGTGAGTGGGTGGGTGAGTAGGTGGGTGGGTGGGTGAGTGAGTGAGTGGGTGGGTGGGTGAGTGGGTGGTTGAGTGGGTGAGTGGGTGGGTGAGTGGGTGGGTGAGTGGATGGGTGAGTGGGTGGGTGGGTGAGTGGGTGGGTGAGTGGGTGGGTGAGTGGGTGGGTGAGTGGGTGGGTGGGTGAGCGAGTGGGTGAGTGAGTGGGGTGAGCGAGTGGGTGGGCGGGTGGGTGGGCGGGTGGGTGAGCGGGTGGGTGAGCGGGTGGGTGGGCGGGTGAGTGGGCGGGTGGGTGGGTGAGTGAGTGAGTGGGTGAGTGAGTGGGTGAGTGGGTGGGTGGGTGAGTGGGTGGGTGAGTGGGTGGGTGGGTGAGTGGGTGGGTGAGTGGGTGAGTGGGTGGGTGGGTAAGTGAGTGAGTGAGTGAGTGGGTGGGTGGGTGGGTGAGTGGGTGAGTGAGTCGGTGGGTGAGTAAGTGAGTGAGTGAGTGGGTGAGTGAGTGGGTGAGTGGGTGGGTGAGTGGGTGGGTGAGTGGGTGGGTGGGTGAGTGGGTGAGTGGGTGGGTGGGTGAGTGGGTGGGTGAGTGAGTGGTTGGGTGAGTGAGTGAGTGGGTGGGGGAGTGGGTGAGTGAGTGAGTGGGTGAGTGAGTGAGTGGGTGGGTGAGTGGGTGAGTGGTTGAGCGGGTGGGTGGGGTGAGTGGGTGGGTGAGTGGGTGAGTGAGTGGGTGGGTGAGTGGGTGGGTGAGTAGGTGGGTGGGTGGGTGAGTGAGTGAGTGAGTGGGTGGGTGGGTGGGTGGTTGAGTGGGTGAGTGGGTGGGTTAGTGGGTGGGTGAGTGGGTGGGTGGGTGGGTGGGTGAGTGAGTGGGTGAGTGAGTGGGTGGGTGGGTGAGTGAGTGGGTGAGCGAGTGGGTGGGCGGGTGGGTGAGCGGGTGGGTGAGCGAGTGGGTGGGCGAGTGAGTGGGCGGGTGGGTGGGTGGGTGGGTGGGTGAGTGAGTGAGTGAGTGGGTGAGTGAGTGAGTGGGTGAGTGAGGTGAGTGAGTGGGTGGGTGGGTGGGTGAGTGGGTGAGTGGGTGGGTGGGTGAGTGGTGGGTGGGTGAGTGGGTGGGTGAGTGGGTGAGTGGGTGGGTGGGTGAGTGGGTGGGTGGGTGAGTGGGTGGGTGAGTGAGTGGGTGGGTGAGTGAGTGAGTGAGTGGGTGGGGGAGTGTGTGAGTGAGTGAGTGGGTGAGTGAGTGAGTGGGTGGGTGAGTGGGTGGGTGGGTTGGTGAGTGGGTGGGTGGGTGAGTGGGTGGGTGGTTGAGCGGGTCGGTGGGTGAATGGGTGGGTGAGTGGGTGAGTGAGTGGGTGGGTGAGTGGGTGGGTGAGTAGGTGGGTGGGTGGGTGAGTGAGTGAGTGGGTGGGTGGGTGAGTGGGTGGTTGAGAGGGTGAGTGGGTGGGTGAGTGGGTGGGTGAGTGGGTGGGTGAGTGGGTGGGTGGGTGAGTGGGTGGGTGAGTGAGTGGGTGAGCGAGTGGGTGGGTGGGTGGGTGAGCGGGTGGGGTGAGCGGGTGGGTGAGTGGGTGGGTGAGCGGGTGGGTGAGCGGGTGGGTGAGCGAGTGGGTGGGCGGGTGAGTGGGCGGGTGGGTGGGTGTGTGGGTGGGTGTGTGGGTGGGTGAGTGAGTGAGTGGGTGAGTGAGTGGGTGAGTGAGTGGGTGGGTGAGTGGGTGGGTAGGTGGGTGGGTGGGTGGGTGAGTGAGTGAGTGGGTGGGTGGTTGAGTGGGTGAGTGGGTGGGTGGGTGAGTGAGTGAGTGAGAGGGTGAGTGAGTGAGTGGGTGGGTGGGTGAGTAGGTGGGTGGGTGAGTGAGTGAGTGGGTGGGTGGGTGGTTGAGTGGGTGAGTGGGTGAGTGGGTGGGTGAGTGGGTGGGTGGGTGGGTGAGTGAGTGGGTGGGTGAGTGAGTGGGTGAGCGAGTGGGTGGGCGGGTGGGTGGGCGGGTGGATGAGCGGGTGGGTGAGCGGGTGGGTGAGCGGGTGGGTGAGCGGGTGGGTGAGCGGGTGGGTGAGCGAGTGGGTGAGCGGGCGGGTGGGTGGGTGGGCGGGTGGGCGAGTGGGCGAGTGGGTGGGTGAGTGGATGGGTGGGTGGGTGGGTGGGTGGGTGGGTGAGTGGGTGGGTGGGTGAGTGGGTGGGTGAGTGGGTGAGTGGGTGAGTTGGTGGTTTGGTGAGTGAGTGAGTGAGTGGGTGGGTGGGTGGGTGAGTGGGTGGGTGGGTGGGGTGGGTGAGTGGGTGGGTGGGTGGGTGAGTAGGTGAGTGAGTGAGTGAGTGGGTGAGTGGATGAGTGAGTGAGTGGGTGGGTGGGTGAGTGGGTGGGTGGGTGGGTGAGTGGGTGGTGAGTGGGTGAGTGGGTGGGTGGGTGAGTGGGTGGGTGGGTGGGTCAGTGGGTGGGTGAGTGAGTGAGTGGGTGGGTGAGTGAGTGAGTGGGTGGGGGAGTGGGTGAGTGAGTGAGTGGGCGAGTGAGTGAGTGGGTGGGTGGGTGAGTGGGTGAGTGGGTGGGTGGGTGAGTGGGTGGGTGGGTGGGTGAGTGGGTGGGTGAGTGGGTGAGTGGGTGCGTGGGTGAGTGGGTGGGTGGGTGGGTGGGTGGGTGAGTGGGTGGGTGAGTGAGTGGGTGGGTGAGTGAGTGAGTGAGTGGGTGGGGGAGTGGGTGAGTGAGTGAGTGGGTGAGTGAGTGAGTGGGTGGGTGAGTGGGTGGGTGGGTTGGTGAGTGGGTGGGTGGGTGAGTGGGTGGGTGGTTGAGCGGGTCGGTGGGTGAATGGGTGGGTGAGTGGGTGAGTGAGTGGGTGGGTGAGTGGGTGGGTGAGTAGGTGGGTGGGTGGGTGAGTGAGTGAGTGGGTGGGTGGGTGAGTGGGTGGTTGAGTGGGTGAGTGGGGTGGGTGAGTGGGTGGGTGAGTGGATGGGTGAGTGGGTGGGTGGGTGAGTGGGTGAGTGAGTGGGTGGGTGAGTGGGTGGGTGAGTAGGTGGGTGGGTGGGTGAGTGAGTGAGTGGGTGGGTGGGTGAGTGGGTGGTTGAGTGGGTGAGTGGGTGGGTGAGTGGGTGGGTGAGTGGATGGGTGAGTGGGTGGGTGGGTGAGTGGGTGGGTGAGTGAGTGGGTGAGCGAGTGGGTGGGTGAGCGGGTGGGTGAGTGGGTGGGTGAGCGGGTGGGTGAGCGGGGTGGGTGAGCGAGTGGGTGGGCGGGTGAGTGGGCGGGTGGGTGGGGTGTGTGGGTGGGTGTGTGGGTGGGTGAGTGAGTGAGTGGGTGAGTGAGTGGGTGAGTGAGTGGGTGGGTGAGTGGGTAGGTGGGTGGGTGGGTGGGTGGGTGAGTGAGTGAGTGAGTGGGTGGGTGGTTAAGTGGGTGAGTGGGTGGGTGGGTGAGTGAGTGAGTGAGTGGGTGAGTGAGTGAGTGGGTGGGTGAGTAGGTGGGTGGGTGAGTGAGTGAGTGGGTGGGTGGGTGGTTGAGTGGGTGAGTGGGTGAGTGGGTGGGTGAGTGGGTGGGTGGGTGGTGAGTGAGTGGGTGGGTGAGTGAGTGGGTGAGCGAGTGGGTGGGCGGGTGGGTGGGCGGGTGGATGAGCGGGGTGGGTGAGCGGGTGGGTGAGCGGGTGGGTGAGCGGGTGGGTGAGCGGGTGGGTGAGCGAGTGGGTGAGCGGGC